>NC_045438.1:40448885-40516548 GCF_002776525.5 Piliocolobus tephrosceles
AAATAGATTATGATAAATTATATATATTTATATAATTATATATTTATATTTATAATTATAAATATAATATATATTTATATTTATATAAATTATATATATTTATATAATTATCATAATCTATTTCAGTTAGTATTGACTTACATTGGCTAAAATATAGCAATATATTTTATATATATATATATAAAATATATATATATAGTAAACTTTGGGGCAACTACTAAAAAGCTCGGATTTGGGACGAGGCAAGGAAATTTACCCTCACACTGCTATTCACCATTGGAATGGAGGCTGTGCTTCCCTCTAAAAATAATAATCTAAGAGAAGAAATAAAAATCATGCAGTTGGAAAAGAGAAGGCAAAACTGTCTTTATTCACAGAGAATATCATGGTGTATGTGGAAAACTCTAATTAGTCTATAAAAGCGCCACCGAAATTACTAAATTTAGTGAAGGCAAGGAATACAAATTAATATGCAAACAATTATGTCAGTATATACTATTCTCAAACAATTCAAACAGGAAATTTTATAAATATTCTATTTACAAAGAAAAACGTTAGTGAAAGATGTGCTGTGCATGTACTGTATATTAAAAGCTATAAAACATTGCTAAGAGAAAGTAAGGAACATCTAAACAAATAAACATGTCCTTTTCATGTACTGGAGTACTTAATGTTGTTAAGAAGGCAATTCTCCCTGAATTGATGTATAAATTTTAAATATTTCATATTAAAATCCTGGATTTTATCTAGAAATTGAAAAACAAATTTTATTATTTTATATGTATGTTATTTATATCTATCTATATACAGTAGCTAAACAATTTTGAAACAGTGGAATGCAGACTTATACTACATGATTTTAAAACAGAATATGATACTTTGGGACTCTGTGGCAAACAAGGCTGCAGTATTAGCATAAAGAGAACCATATAGATAAATAGAACATAGTAAAGATTCAGATGTTTACCAAAACACATATGGACAATTGATTTTCCAAAAAGATGCCAAGAAAATGTAATAGGAAAAGTATGACATTTTTAATAACTATGGCAGAACAGTTGGTTATACAAATGCAAAAAACAAACAACTAGACTATTACACCACCATACATGGTAAAGTATGCTCCTGGCTGACAGACAAAATGGATTCCCCATGACAAACTGAGCTGCTAGAAGTTAAACCAGAAACAGATGGTCACGGTTGGGTGAAAGAGCAGTCACTGGACTCTGTTTTCAGAAAGGTGTAAAACTATCACAAGACCTCCCTTTCTACAATCAAGCCAAATCGGTTGCACTTTTAGGTGTCAAAATAAACTTCCAGAAATACCTTCTACCATTCCCCAGTTCGAAACATGTGATGGAGACTTCTGATTCCAGCATGGAAAACAACCGATAAGAAGTCACCTGGTCCAGTCATCAAGGCTCAGCTATATCAACCAATCAGAACTCAGCTGTGCCAACCAATCAAAAATAAGTGTTTCAAGCTTTTATTTGCATAAACAGACCTGATTGAGAACTTGAAAAGGAACTTTTGCTGTAAACTTCTAACTCTCTCTTTGTTCTCTGGAATGCAGCTTTGTTTTACACTGAAGAATGCATCTTCCTGCTTTGAAAACTGTTTACAGGAATAAAGTCTGTTTCCTTCAGATTTTTTTCAGAGACTTTTGTTCACTTATTTAATAATTCACTTATAATAAATAATAGCCCTAAATATAATAATTAAAAACAATATCCCTAAATATAGGGCTATTGTTAATATATCTTTAAATATAACAAATATCTTTATTATAGGGCTATTGTTTATATATCTTTAAATATAGTAAATATCTTTATAATATTTAAAGATATAAAACTTCTAGAACAAAACAGAAAAATTTTGTTTACAGCAAAGCTTTCTTAAGCACAAAAGTTGGAAACAGAAAAGGAAGATCTTGATAAATTGTACTTTGTCAAAATTAAAAATGTGTGAACTTCATAGGAGACCATTAAGAAAATGAATATTCACATCCTGAATGAAAAATATTTTCAAAATATAAATCTCATATAGTACTTGTATTGAAAAAAATAAAAATAATTCTTACAAATTAATGATAACACAAACAAGTAAATAGCAGAGAAATAGGCACATAACCAAAGAAGGTGCTTAAAGGCCACATAAGCACATTAAAAGATGCTCAAAAACATTAGTGATTGAGGAAATGGAAATTAAATCCATTGAATGACAACTAAAATAACGAAAATAAAGAGCACTAATTTTACGAGGTATCAGAGAGGATACAGAAAAATTGGATTTCGAAGCATTCCTATTGGAAACGTAAATTGGTCCTGAAACTTTAGAAAATATACTGGCATTTATAAAGTAGTTTAGCAGTGTGCATATGTGTGGTTCTGTTTGTTTAAAGCAAAGCATACATTTACCATAGGACCCGATAATTTGTTTCCAAAGAATATATCAAAAAAAAAAATTAAAACATATGTCTACAAAAAGACATATATGTGAATGATCATAGCAACAGTATTCATAATAGCCTTAACTAGTAATAAACAATATGTTTTAACTAGTGAATAGTAACATAGGATGTATGCATGTACTCACAAGTTATTTATTTATTTGAGACAGGGTCTCACTCTTTTGCCCAGGCTGTAGTGCAGTGGCAATATTTCTGCTCACTGCAACTTCCTCCTCCCAGCTCAAGAAATCCTCCTGTCTCAACCTCCTGAGTAGGTGGAACTACAGGCATTCACCAGACTGGTTTCGCCATATTACCCAGGCTGGTCTCAAACTCCTGGACTCAAGCAATCTTCCTGCCTCAGCCTCCCAAATTGCTGGGATTACAGGTGTGAACTATTGCACCTAGCCCTCACAGGTAATTTTAAACTAAGTATCAATGCACACAAAAACAGGGATGACTCTCTAAAAACATAATGTTCAGAAAAATAAGCCAGATACAAAAGATTACATGCTGTATGAATCCATTTATGTAACTTTTCTAGAAAAGGAACAATGTAGCATGCACACACATATACACTCACAAACACACACACAAGACTACAAGTCTGTGGGGATAGGTCTGAGAGCAGCAACTGACTGCCAATAGGCATGGATAAATTTGGGGGTGATATTATTATAAAACTGTTTTTTGGTGATGAATGCCTGACTGTATACATTTATTAAAACCACTGATGTTTACACTTAACATGGTTAAATTTTATGGCACATAAATTATGCTCAACATAGGTGTTAAAAAGAAAGAACACATTTATCAAAGGAATAATGTAAAATAATGTGAAATTTGATAGATATTGAAAGTATATATTAAAAAGATATTACATGCAGGGTTCTTGAAGCAAAAATTAAATTTGTTTAGGGGACATACTTCAAGTGCCCACACTTCAAAACATAATAAATATTTTTTAAATGATATTTTCTGGCTTATTTAGTTAGTATGACACCCTGATTATTACTGGAACTTCTCAAAGCCAACATAAGTTTGTAGCCTAAGAACTAGGGGATAATAGTAAATACAAATCACCTACTTTACCTTCTGGCTACTTGCATTACTGACATACATTTATGAGAGTTACCTCTTTTCTGGAATACCAAGTAAAGAAGAAAGGAGAAAGAATATTTTACAAATTCAGGAGATAAAATAAATACATCTGCCACTCCTAGCATTGTTGAAAAATGACGTATTTCACACATGAAAATTTAATAGGTAAAGGAAGCATACTTCATCTTATGCAAATATTTTAAAGTATTTTTCACAGATATATTTTACAACTTCTTAGACATGTTTCTGTATTTAGAAATACAGAATTTAGAATAGCATGGTGAGCTTTAATATGGCTTGATATACATTATTTGTTAAATTAAAGAGTTCACTAGTGAAACTATCTGGAGCTCTAGAAATACATAGGACTCTTTACAACACCCTCCACCTCCCAACCAACGATGTCAAATTCTTGTGACCAACCATATAAGATTCTCCTCCTCAGGGATATTATGTGTCTGCAAATAACAGACACCTCTTTTAAGACCTTTACTATATATCCTTGTTAGAATTTATACTCCTTTTGAACTCCTGAGTACACTAACACTTGTCATTGAAATTTATTAAATAACTTCTTCATTAATAGCATGTAATTTGTAATTGATTACTTGTAAGACTCTTCTATGAAAAAAAAGCAGATTATTAGTTTATGGAGTTTATGACATTTAATTTGCTGATTAGGGGACTTATTTTTGTCATTTTGCTTTATCGATAAAAAGTAATAGACATAAATATTCATAAACGTGGCCCTGGAATAAATGCACAAGTGAATCTAAAATGTTCTCCCTCTGTATGCTTTGTGTCAAAATAACTTTAGTAACTAATAAAACATGCATAATAGTTTTACTTGAAAACATATGAAACTACATCTAGTCAAATTGAATCATATTTTTATATTTGCATTTGTACTATCACTGTAAATTTAATTCACTCTTTAATGAAGGACTTAAGAGAAATTAAAAAGGACACAGATGTACCTATTTCAAAGCTAAGTGAAAATACCATACATATGTTCAATTGTAGCCTTAATTACCCACAAAAGTGAATGATGTAGATTCAAAGTCAATCTAATCAAAGTTTTGTAATCTTTAGTGGAAAATTGTGTGGGCAGCTTTCATTATAAGCAGGCATGGCTAGGGGTAATGAGAGCATCGACCATGACATTTTTGAAATCATATACATGTAGAAATTAGAGCAAGGAGAGAAGCTTCTCTTTATTCATTAGAATAGCTAAATGACTTGTGATATTGGCTTAAAAGGAACATCATCCTGAAGCATCTAGAATAATATCTCACAGGGTAAACCCAAATGAGATACCCTATTTGAATACTTTCTAAATTGAAGGAAGAACAGTGCACAGGGTTTAACTACATTTTGTTAATAATTTATTAATCCACATGTATAAATATTATTTCCTTTAAATCAGTTATTACAATAAACATTTGACTTCTTATCCTGGAAAATTAGTGGTAATATTATATTTTAAAGAAAGAGATAACATACTTATTAGATTTACTTAGAAATTCAAGTAGCAATTTTAAAGTTATAACCTAGAATGAGATGAGTTAAAAACAAGGAAAAGCATAGTTAATACTTTTTATAAATATTCTGAAAGCTACTTTTCAGTACAAAAATTATTAGGTTTTTGTACACATTCTGAAATTTTGCCCAGGTGAAAAGCTCTGCCTCAGTTTAATAAGTAAAATTTCAATGTTTTTCAACATTACTTTCCTTTACATCTGTTCTTTATGCTTGCCTTTTCTAAATAACTGACTTAAATATATTTCACCTTGATCTAGAGCAAAAGGAAAGTTGTTAAAGTTGTTTATGATTATTGGACTGGAAAGAATAATCATTTTAGAATCCAATTTGCATTCATCAACTGCATCATTAGGATTAAACTCTAGCATTTTAGAAATGTGGGTTTTTTAATAAAGGAAAATAAAATTTTGAAAGCCTCTCTTTTCAAATAGTAAGCCAGTATAAATTACAAAACCAAATTTTGCTTACTGTTTCCTTTTGCCTTTGCATGAAATCTTGTACTAGGGAAAAACATCTAAACAAATATCCACAAAACTTAGAAATCTCTTTCAAAAGGCCCTTTGGCAATAGGTCACTTTGGCTATATTTGAATACCTATAATAGAGAACTAATTCCCTCAGGAATTTAAATCAATAAACATTGGATCTTTTTGTAACACAGTTTTTATGTAGATTGAAATTAAATCTGCAATCTACACTTTGCTACATCCACGTAAAAAATATCATTTTTCCTAATTACAGCCCTGACAGTATTCAGACATCTACATCTTTTCAACATCTCCTTTCTTCTCCCAACTAAACAACTGTCAGCTTTATGACTCCTTGTGTGACATAAATAATAGTCACTTTAAAATATAGTGACCTTGTTTTGGATAGAATCTGGTTTGTCAGTGCTCCCTGGCCATTTTTTAAGGGACTTTCTAACTTAAAATGTTGTCTGTTGAGAATGAAACTGATATCTATTTCTCACCACTCAAAAATTAACTCAAGATGGATTAAAGATCTAAAGGCAATACCTGAAACCATAAAAGTCCTAGAAGAGAACCTAGGAAAAATTCTTCTGGATGTTGGCTTACATAAGTAATTTCTGCCTAAGATCCCAAAACTAAATGCAACCAAACAAAAAATAGACAATAGGACTTAATTAAAATAAAAATCTTCTGCACAGCAAAAGAAATAATCAGCAGCGTAAACAGACAACTTACAGAATGGAGGAAAATATTTGCAACTTATTTCTCTAACAAAAGACGAATATACAGAAACTATAATGAACTCAATCAAATCAACAAGCAAAAAGAAATCCCATTCTTGAAAGAAAGCATATGACTGGATGTGGTAGCCCATGGTTGTAATCCCAGCACTTTGGGAGGCCAAGGCAATAGGATCACTTGAGGCCAGAAGTTTGAGACCAGCTTGGCCAAAAGAGCAAGACCTCTTCTCTAGAAAAATTTTAGATTTAGCTGGGCATAGTGGCATGCAGCTACAGTCCCATGTACTCAGGAGAATGAGGTGGTAGGATCGCTTAAACCCAGGAGATTGAGGCTGCAGTGAGCCTAGATTGCACCACTGCACTCCAGCCTGGACAGCAGGATGAGACCTTGTTTCAAAAAGAGAGAGAGAAAGAGAAAGGGAGACTAGGTCTTGGTCTGCTGTCCAGGCTGGAGTGCAGTGGTGCAATCTTGTCTCACTGCAGCCTCAAACCCCTGGGTTTAAGCAATCCTCCTGCCTTATCCTCCCAAGTAGCCTGGACTATAGGCACATGCCACTATGCGTGGCTACCTTTTGTATTTTTTTTTTGTAGAGATGGAGTTTTGCCATGTTGCCCAGCCTGGTTTCAGATTCCTGGGCTCAAGCTATCTACACACTTCAGCTTCCCAAAGTGCTGAAAATATAGGCATGAGCCACCATACTCAGCTGACCTTGTCTTTTAAAAAAAGAAGAAGAGTGCCGCAATAAACATACGTGTGCATGTGTCTTTGTAGTAGAATAATTTATAATCCTTTGGGTATATACCCAGTAGTGGGATGGCTGGGTCATATGGTACATCTAGTTCTAGATCCTTGAGGAATTGCCATACTGTTTTCCATAATGGTTGAACTAGTTTACAATCCCACCAACAGTGTAAAAGTGTTCCTATTTCTCCACATCCTCTCCAACACCTGTTGCTTCCTGATTTTTTAATGATTGCCATTCTAACTGGTGTGAGCACACGTATGTTTATTGCGGCACTATTCACAATAGCAAAGACTTGGAATCAACCCAAATGTCCATCAGTGACAGACTGGATTAAGAAAATGTGGCACATATACACCATGGAATACTATGCAGCCATAAAAAAGGATGAGTTTGCATCCTTTGTAGGGACATGGATGCAGCTGGAAACCATCATTCTTAGCAAACTATCACAAGAAGAGAAAACCAAACACCGCATGTTCTCACTCATAGGTGGGAACTGAACAATGAGTTCACTTGGACTCGGGAAGGGGAACATCACACACTGGGGCCTATCACGGGGAGGGGGGAGGGGGGAGGGATTGCATTGGGGAGTTATACCTGATATAAATGATGAATTGATGGGTGCTGACGAGTTGATGGGTGCAGCACACCAACATGGCACAGATATACATATGTAACAAACCTGCACGTTATGCATATGTACCCTAGAACTTAAAGTATAATAAAAAAAAAAAAAGAAGAAGAAAACAAAAGACATGCAAGTAACCAACAAACATATGAAAAAATGCTCAACATCACTAATCATCAGAGAAATTCAAATTAAAACCACATTGAGATATCATCTTACACCCATCAGAATGGCTATTCTGATAAGTCCCCAAACAATAAATATTGTCATGGATGCAGGGAAAAGGAAACCTTTGTGCACTCTTGGTAGAAATGCAAATTAGTACAACCTCTATAGAAAACAAAATGGAGATATCTTAAAGAATGAAAAACAGAACTACCATTTGACCCAGCAGTCCCACTACTGGGCATGTAGCCAAAGGAAAATTAATCATTATATAAAAAAAGACTCCTACACTCATATGTTTATTACAACACTATTTACAATAGCAAAGTGGAATCAACCTAATTGTCAGAGAACCATCACAACTTCATGGAATCAATCTCATGGAATCAACCTAACTGTCCATCAACAGTTGATTGGTTAAAGTGAATGTGGTATATAGATAT
The DNA here is from genome assembly GCF_002776525.5 of Piliocolobus tephrosceles. NCBI lineage: Eukaryota > Metazoa > Chordata > Mammalia > Primates > Cercopithecidae > Piliocolobus > Piliocolobus tephrosceles. The sequence goes on from NC_045438.1 coordinate 40,457,169, forward strand.
CATAGGATACTATGCAGCCATAAAAAAAGAATGATATCATGCTTTTTCCAGCAACATGGATAAAGCTGGGGGCCATTATCTTAAGTGAAATAACTCAAAAATGGAAAACCAAATGCCATGTACGCTCACTTATAAGTGAAAAACTAAACAATTGGTATTTGTGAACATAAAGATGGAAATTATGGGCACTGGGGACCACAAACGAAGGGAGGAGAGAAGAAGGCGATGGGTTAAAACATTTCCCATGGGTACAATGTTTACTATTTGGGTGATGGGTATACTAGAAGCTCAAACTTCACCATCATGCAATATATCTGTGTAACAAACTTGCACATGTACCCTCTAAATCTAAAACTTAAAAAAAAAAAAAAATTAAAAAATATATATTGCCTGTCTAGTGGACCCAATTAAAAAAACTCACCACATGTAATTGAATATCTATAAAGACAGAGTAGAACACTCATAGAAACCCTTGTAAGGCAGAATGAAAGTGAGAACAGGGCTTAGAGGATCAAAATACGTCTTTTATATTAAAAATAATATAATGATGAGATTTGAAAAATTAGAAATATTTGGCATTCAGATGATACTTCAATGAAAGTAGGTAAAAAAGGCAAATGAGGCTATTGGCAAAATAAAGAGACAACAAAAACAGATTACAAATAGGAGTAAAGTTTGAATAATTATCACCAAAACAAGATTAAGCAAATATTGGAATCATAGAGCACTAACAGCCTAAGTCAGTTATGCAAAAATATCAAATTCAAGAGTAAATGAAAGACTATGTGAAAGAAAAGGCACTTGGAATAAATACCGTGTTGTATGAGTAACCCTGTAAAATAACGTTTTTCCTGCACTAAAGATAGAGCTTAATATGTAGACTGATAAAAATTCCTATTAGTGTATAAATTCTCATATAATCTTTAAATTATAAGACATGAGCAGAAAAGCTCATAATTATTCTTAGCTAACTCAGGGTGAGCAACAAACATCATAAAATGGGAGCAGCTTCATTATCATTTTAAATGATTTTAGACACAATATACATTTTATTTAAGAATTTGACAGAAAGTTATTTTTTGAAAAGAAATACAGAAAAATTGTACATCTTGTATTTTATTTAAAAAATATTTGGGCTGTGATAAATGACTAGTACTATGGTAAATTAAAAGTAAACCAATATAAAGTTTGAAAAGTTGGATACAATAATGTTTTAACAGGTTGCAAAAAAAAATATTATTAAAATTAGAGAAGAATTCTACTAATAATTTTAAATTTGGTTATTATTTTTAATGTATATTTTTAAAGGTCTACAATATTTAAAATAATCTTATTGGATGTATTCCTTTGCTAAGGCTGATGTAACAAATATCAAAGGCTGGGTGGCTTAAACAATAGAAATTTACTTTATCACAGTTGTGGAGTCTAAAAGCCCAAGATCAAGTTGTGGGCAGAGTTGGTTTCTTCTGAGGCCTTTCTCACTGGCTAGCAGATGGCCTTCTTTTCACTGTGTCTTTTCATGGTCTTCTCTCTGGAAGAAGGAAGATAGACCCATGCTAACAGTATCAGAAGAAATGGGAAGTAGGTATATTAATTGCATGACAAAGAAGATTATCAGTGACAAATAGGGTCATTACAGAATTTTTACAAGTCAATTTTCCAAAAAGACATAGCAACACTAAATGTGTATGACCTGATATGAGATTGTCAAAATAAATGAGACAGAAACAGTATTCCAAGAAAAAAGTAGAAAAATTCACTCTTATTTGATACTTTAACACTTCAATTTTAGTAACTGATAGTTCAAGCAGGCAAAAATCAGTAACGATATAGTTGACCTGAACAGGACTATCAATCCACATGATCTAATTGGCATTCATAGAATAATTTATCCAACAACAACCTAATATGTACTTTTTGAAGATCCCATGAAGCTTTTACCAAGATAAATTATATCTTGTGCTATAAAACACACCTTAAATTTAAAAGAAAAGAAGTTGCTATGGTGTGAATGTTTGTATTCACCCATGATTCATCTACTGAAATCCTAAAACTAAGATGATATTATTAGAAGTGGGGCCTTTGGCAAGTTATTAGATCATGAGAGCTGAACCTTCATCAGTGGGATTAGGGACTTCATAAAGAGGCCCAAGGAAGACTCCTTGCCTTTCCTACACATGAAGATGCAGGAAGAAGGCTCCCTTTATAAGGAACGGGCCCTCATCAGACATACAATCGGTGGTCAGTGCCTTGGTCTTGGACTTCACAGCCTCCAGAATTGTAAGAAATAAATGTTTGTTGGTTATAAATCATTCAGTCTATAATATTTTGTTACAGTAGCCTGAATGGACTAAGGCAGGAGTCATGGAAAATGCTGTCTCAGATCACAACAGAATTAACCTAGAAATCAATAATGAAAAGAGAGCTAGAAAATGTTGAAATGTCCTGATATTAGACAAAACACTTCTAAAAATGTGTTGAAAAACAAATCTTAAGAAAAATTTTTAAATATTTTCAACTATATGAAAATGAAATTAGAACCTATTAGAATATGTGGAATGCATTGGCAGCATTACTAACAGGGAAATTTTTAGCATTGAATGTAGATATTAGAAAGGAAGAAAGATCTAAAATCAATAATCTTACTATTCCCCTTAGTAAATTAGAGAAGGAAGAAGAAATTTATTCTAAAACAGGAAGCCAATAAAACTTAGAAAATAAATTAATGAATTTGAAAAAAGGAAATCAATAGACAAAACCAACAAAACCAAAAAAGTTCGTTCTTTAAAAAGATCAAAATGATTGATAAATTAAATTTCTAATAAGGTTAATTTAAAAAATGGTGTGCCCCCTCCAGATTCACATGTTGAAGTCCAAACCACCAATGTGACTCTATTTGGAAACAGAGCCTTTAAAAATGTAATTAAAGTTAAATAAGATCATAAAGGTGGGTTCCTAATCATTATAGGACTTGTGTCCTTGTAAGAAAAGGCAGAAAAACCCGATCTCTCTCCCTCTCTCTCTCTCTCTCTCTCTAGCTCTCACCTCTCTCTCTGCAGGTGCACAGAAGAAAAAGACAGCAATAAGGCAGTTATGTGCAATTCAGGAAGAGAGGCCTCACAAGAGGCAAATTCTATTGACACTTTATTTTGAACTTCCAGACTCCAGAATTGTGAGAAAATAAATTTCAGTTAAGCCACCCAGTCCATGATATTTTGTTATAGCAACCTGAGCAGACTAATATAAGAGGAAACACACAAATGTATAAACATCAGAAATGAAAGAGAGGTCATCACTAGTAATCCCGTAGATACTAAAAGAATGCTAAAGAAAAGCACTGAACAATTTCTTGCCTACAAAATTAATAAAGTAGATGAAATGAGACCATTCTTTGAGAGGTACCAAGTCAAAATTCACAAGAAGAAGTAGATAATCTGAATAGGTCTATCTATAAAAAAGAGATTGAATTAATAATTAATCTTTTAATAATATTCTTAATAATATCTCTTAAGACTATTAATAATAGTCTTCAAAAGAAAATATCGGCAACAGTAATAAATATGAATGAATAAATGAATGAATGAATAAATAGGTAAATAGCATCAGTCCAGATGGTTTCATTAGTACATTATAACCAACATTAAAGGCAACAATAATACCAGCTCTCCCTAATCTGTTCCAAAACATGTAGAAGAGGGAACATTTGAAAACGTATTCTATGAGGACAGCATCACATTTATAATAAATCCAGATAAAAAATTATAAGACATAAAAACTGCAAACCAGTATGTCTCATGTGAACATAGATACAAAAATTATCAACAGAATATTTGCAAATTGAATCCATTCATATATTGAAAAGAATTACATACTAGGACCAAGTGGGATTTATTCCATGTATGCAGGTTGATTCAACACTCGAAAAATCAATTAATGTAATCCATCACATCACAGGCTAAAAAAGAAAAATCAGATGATCATGTAAACAGATGACGAAAAAGTATGTGACAAAATACACCTATTCTTCATAAAATCTCTTATCAAACTAGGAATACAGGGGAACTTCCTCAACTTGATAAAGGGCAACCACAAAACTTATAGCTGTCATCATATTTAATGGTGAGAAACTATGTTTTTTCTCTAAGATTTAAAACAACATCTCTTACCACTTGTATACAATATCATTCTGGAGGTCAATGGTAGTGAAATAAAGCTAAAGCAAATGAAAGCTATACAGATGGAGTAGAAGAAATAAAACTGTTTTTATTGGTAAATAACATGAGTATTAAACAAAGAACAGAAAAAAACTGGTTCTGGAGTTTAAGTGAATGTAGCAAAATTATAGAATACAAAGTTAATATAACAAAGCCAATTTTACATTACCAGCAATTAAGGTTTGATATTTGAAATTAAATTGAAAACATAATAGCATTTAAAATACCACCAAAAATACGCTGATGTAAGTCTAACAAAATACGTGTAAGATCTACAGGCAAAAAGTTATAAACTCTGATGAAGGAACTCAATGTAGATCTAAATAATGAAGAGATACTCAGTGTTTATTGATTGTAAGACTCAATATTGTTAAAATATTACATTTTGCTAACTTGATCTAGCAAATCAGTAAAATAAAAATCTCAGGGATATATTTTATAGATATTGACAGACAATTCTAAAGCATGTATATATAAAGGCAAAAGATTTAAAACGCGCAACAGAAACCAAGACAAAACAGAACACAATGATAGAAGACATAACTTTACCCTATGTTAAGAATATTGTAAGGCAAAAGTTTTGAAGACAGTGTCTGTGTGTGTGTGTGTGTGTGTACCATACATACATAGATACTACATAAACTTGTGAGTTATAATATATATAAGCCTAATAAGTTGAAATTTAATATATTTGATATTTACTTTGGCTGCTTGCAATGGACTAAATGTTTCTGCTTTGCCAGTGTTCACGTTTGTTAATCTAAGTATCAAACAGAGAGAGGATCTCCACAAGAAAAAGATACTTATTTTGTAATAGGGCGTCACAATGGGAATATATGTGCCATAGTAAAGTATGTGCAGATTTAGGGAGGTAAAGGAAGATTAGGGGTTTTAAAGGAAAAATAAGAGGATTGCGTGTTTTGAAATGATTATCTTTGGCTGCAAGTGTCAATAACATGAATGATGCCATTTCAAGATTAGACAGACAGTTGCTGAGCCAATGTCTTCACAAAATAATTTTTTATGTAAAGTTGCAATGACAGTTGTGCTGGCTTGTGGTATTTGCAGTCCTTTGTGGTAAGTTTGTTATCAGGCATATAAGCATGAGAACCCTCTCTTCATAGCTTTCCCTGGCTCCATTTTTCAGCGTTTTCTTTCCTTTTGTTTTGTTCTGAACATGAGTGACTTCATTTTGTTTATGACAACTTTCACATGTTGGAACCCTAATCTAAATGTGATGGGATTTGGAGATGGAACTTTTGGAAGGAATTAGGTCATGAGTATGGAAAAGACCCTATAAAAAGAGGCCAGGAACCTAGCTTGCTCTCTTTACTCCAAGAGAGAACACAGCAGAAAGACAATTGTCAGTAAACTAGGAAAAGGATTCCCACCAAGAATCTTGCCTTGCTAGCACTTTTATCTTGGACTGCCAACCTCTAGAAATGAGAAAAACAAATTGTTTAAGCCACTCCATTTGTGATATTTTGTTATAGTAGCACCAACATATATTATAAGATGCTGCTTGAACTCAAATAATTTTGAGAAATTTTTGGTAATAATATCATTTTACTTCATTGCTGGTTTTTCTATGGAGCAATGTCATCTATTTTAAACACTATAGGCATGTATATTTGTGTTTGTTATCTATTGCTGCCTAACAGATTACTCAAAAGCATAATGGTTTAGGCAGCATTTATTTTTCACAGATTATGTGGCTCATAAATCCAGGCTCAGCTTTTCTTGTTCCTCTTTCTCAGGTAGACCCCAAAGCTACAATCAATTTGTCCAGTAGGGCTGTAGTCATCTCAAGGCTCAACAGGAGAATGATCTGATTTCAAAGCTCACTCACTCATGTGGTTGTACGTAAGAATCAGTTATTTGTGGGCTGTTAAAGGACCTAAGTTCCTCAGTGGTCATTACCTGGAGGACACCCTCAGTCCTTTGCCAAGTGGGCTACTTCCATGTAGACAATCTGAGAAAATCCAGTGTGTGAGTGCAGACAAGACAGAAGTCAGTCTTTAATAACCTAATCTTGGAAGTGACATTCCATCTCTTTTGCCATTATTCTGTTTGTTAGAAGCAAGTCAGTAGATGCAGTCCACACTCACAGAGAGTAGATTGCAAAGGGTTTGAATACCAGCAGATGGGGCCCACCAGGAGTAATTTTATAAGCTCATCAGCACAGGGTTTTTATTCTATTAGCCTATAAATTCCTACTATATAATATACATTACTTTTAGAAACATGAGTTAGAATCAGTGTTCTGAGGTCCCTTTCATATGAAAAATCAACCTGCATAGTTGGCTGTCAAAATTTTTTGAATAAAAATGAACCTCTAGGCAATCATTTATCTTTACATCAGCCATTAAAGACAGCTGCCATCTGTCATAAATTAAAATGAAAAAGGCATAGTACATCCACAAATAGAAGTATTTGTAAACTTTTCCTTTTAAAATGGAGATGTACACTTAAACATGTAAGAAGGAAAATGTAGTTTTGAAAGGAACTGATTCAGTAAGGTAGGCAATATATCTTTTTCATTAAGCTTTCATCAATTTCCAATATGATGTAACAGTATAGTCAAATTGAAGGATCCTAAGTAGAAACCACAGTCCCTAGAGGTCTCTCCTAATTGTGATCCTAAGGCAAATCGTTAAAGTAAACTTCCTTTAATTAGATATATTTCCCAAGTTGGATGCAGAATACTCAAGAACTCCCACGACTATGGTAAGGATCTTAGCATTGATTGCTTTCTTTTCCACACTCAGTCAATGAAGTAAGGCTCTAATGCAATCAGATGCATTTATTTCTCAGTATTTTTAGATTTTGATGAGCTGAAGTTATAGTTATCTTGAACTTTCCATCAATAATTTTAACTATCAAAAGACACTCACTTCATTGATTAGTATAACTCTAATTGGCTTCTTATACTCAAACATGAGACTCTAATCATTCAAGTGAAATGTGGAATTGAGCATTATATATATGTATGTATTGATATATATATATGTTAGTATTGATATATATACACACACATATATGTATATATGTATGGAACATTATATATGTATATAATATATATTATACGTATAATATATGTGTATGTATAATATATGTATATTACAGTAAGGTAGAGAGAGATAAATGTATATGCACATATTTTTAAATGATGATACTTCTATTAACATATACTATTTCCTGCAACTTCCAAATCTGAATGGTAAAATAATTCAAAATTGAAGAACATGTTACAAAAATGCCTTATGATTATATTTCATATCTTGGGTGATGAACTGGAGCCAGATTTGAAGTTCTTCGCAGCCAATTCCAGAAGACGCAGAAAAGTCGCTGGTACCAGAAGAGGCAGAAAAGTAATTCTTCTGTGATGGCGGAATAAATCAGACATGCAACAGACCTAACGGAATGCAATGTCCTATTATATATTTGTGGAGATGCAATATCTTTAAAATAATTGTTTTCCTGTAGAAACACTAGGTAATTCTCAACGTTTAATTCAATCATTTATTTTTCCTCTCAGCCTTCTATCTTCATATGTAACCTATACAACTGCATTGGTTGTGTTCTTACACTTGTTTATTATTGATTTGGATTGCTTCTACCCCACTTTCTAATGTTTACTTCCAAGTGGAAGAAGATCTGCTAGTATTTTACTTATTTACTCTCTCTATTCCTTAAGCTTACTTGAGGAAGAGTAATTTAATCAGACTAATAATTTTGTAAGAAGAAATCTGGTGCAATTATCCTAGACCTCACTGCTTCTTGGGAATAAATCTGCCATAAAGATGTTATGTTTTGCCACGGTCCTCCACACTATATGTTTTACAGGAGGCCTGCATAGATTCAGCACTATTACAGGTTTTAAATCTACTTAATTCTTGGGTTCAGTATTAAGAAAGCTAATTTCCTGCAGATTCAGTACATTATTTAACATCTGCTTGTCAGTGATAAAGATGGTTGTTATCTTTATCTCTATTTCATGCATTTGTTTTATATCTGATTAGAAACTCAGGTGGAGAAAAGAGTGGTGTTACATATTATACCACTTAAATCCCAATAATTCTTATAAATGATTAATTTTATTATATTTTCTAAGTTGTTATGGTCATTGCACTGTAAACCATTAAGTTATTATCTTCTATAACCAAAAATGATAGATTTTTTTTACTGTTTCTTAGCTGATACCATTTGTTTTGCTATAAAAATGCCATCTGAAAATGAGACTATATTGGTTAATTTATTTCCATATCACATTTGCATCAATATCCAATAATAAAAGATAAAAATGGCTTTCTTCTGTTAAATGAAAATGACTCCTGGATTTGATACTCAATATGATATGAATTTTTGATGAAAAACAAATTTATTTATAAGTATTAGGAATGTATTCTTCCATTCATTGTTCACCAAAACATTACTAAATTAATTTAGTTTCTGGTTTGTTGTTCATTTAATGTGAAACAAGTTAATTCCTTAATTCCTTTAAAAGAGTTATTATTACAGGCAGTCTTCAACCTATTAATGACGTATTTTTTCTCTTTTGTAACTTTAACTATTTTTAAAATCATTTCTAAAGCATGGCACGTGGATAGCATTTTTTGTGAGATCTAGAATATGTGAAAATAATTTTCATGCTAAAACATGTGGAAATAATTTTCATGCCACTTGAATAGATAGAAAATTCAAAATAATGTTTGAAGACTCAGCCACACTGCATTTGTGGTGGTAATGATGGCAGCAGCAACCGTTCTGGAGTGGCTGTTGTGAAGATGCCACCTACAGCAGGGGAGACAAGGCTGGGGCTGTGCACTCAGGGAGCTAGTGGGGGCTAGGAACAGGCAGGAGCCTCATCCACTTCCGAGTCAGTGGGGCAAGAGACTTGTCCTTCTGGGCACAGCTACAGCAACCTAGCTGTGGCTCCAGACTTGGGCATACCTGTGCTTTTTGGAGCCCAGGAAGCCCTCCCTTTCCATGCAGGCTGAGAAGTGCCTGCTCCCGCTCCCTAGCTTCTCCCAACCCTGGAGCCAGCTCCGATTGTGGAGCAAAGTCGTAGCCAAGTCTGGGCGCTGTTGCAACCTGTCAAGTTGTGCGTGTGTACCCAGGGCAGTGCTGACAAGCAAGTCCCCTGCTGCCTGAGGCCCCTCCAGACTTTGGGTGCCAATGAGCACAGAAGGGAGGCTGGTGAGGGGTGCTGAGGGCAGCTCAGCATGGACCTATAGGAACCTCTCAGCAGGAACAGCCTGGGCACTGTGGAAGGCATGTTGATGGTGTGAGGCAGACAGGTTCCTGGGCAGGAAGAGGCAGGTCTCCAGTGAAACCCCACCTTCAAGCCAGGGACAGCCTGAAGCCTGGGGGCCAGGCTTCCAGTTCTGGGTGGAATCCACAGCCTGGAGTGAGAACTTACAGTGCTTTTTCCAGATTGGTCCATGGCTGCCCATGGACCAATCAGTAGGTACTTCTTCCCTTCAGAGCCGGTAAAAACCCTGGATTCAGCCAGAATCACCCAGACTTTGATACTACCAGCTGCAGGAAGGAGTTACTCACTTGAGGTCTCCTCAACTTTTCAGGACGACTTGCCTGTGGAAAGGAACTACCCATGGATCTCCCCTCTGCTGAGAGCTGGACACTAGTTGGGACAACCTGTGGTCTGCAGATAGTATCTACCCACTTCAGGTCTCCTAAGAGCTGTTTTGTTGCTCAGTGAAGCTCCTTTCTGCCTTTTTCACCCTCCAGTTGTCCGCATACCTCATTCTTCCTGGACACGGAATAAGAACTTGGGACCCGCTGAATGGCAGGAATGAAAGCACCGCAACACAAACAGGGTTGAACATCCCCCGTCCCCCACCTTCACTTGCCATGTTGTAAGTGACAAGAAGGAGAGAAGTGTGAAGGAAAGAACAGCTCTGGCCCTTCAGGGAGGTTAAATGTAAAAGCTCCCCAAGCCAGAGCTGTGATACTCTCTTTGGGGCTCTACGGTGCCTGGCATCTGCAAGCCCCCTTGTGCCACCATGTTCTCCTCTACCCACAGTGGAAGCAGCTTGCCATATGCCTGGTCTAGCAGCAGCTTTGCAGGAACAGACACCTGAAGGTGTCCACCTCACCGCAGCCAGCACACCTGGCTATGTGCAGTGCCTGGACCCCATGCTCACTCACACACCCCTTACCACTCTACACTTGGCTTTCCCTTGGCAGGTGTGGGATACAGGCTAGTAGCGCCAGCCGAGTGTTCCTGCTGGGCTGAGTGAGTGGAATGAGCCCAATGGGCCCAAGCAAAACCTAGGCAAAGACACCACTGGCCACAGAGATTTCCAACCAGAAACATGACACCCTAAGGATTCTGTGACAGTAATGTATTAGAATGTTTATTAAACCCTATTAGCATGACTTACAAAGAAGCTGAATGCCCATCAAAAGAAGAATTGTTACATAAAATTTGTTGTATCTATTATTAAAAATTATATAGCCATTGAAATCAAATAGGTAGATATATGCACACTAGGAAAAGGGTAAGTTATTATTAACTGAACAAAAAGTAAATTTAAAAAGCATGTATCAATTCATATCTATATGATAAAAATTGATAAGGATGTTTATTTAAAATACAAGATTATACATACATATTATTAATCTTATTCAAATATTATAAATTTTAGAGTGAGTCTTCATGGGAATAGTAGCATAACTTTTGAAGAATCTGTATTAAGGACTACCATTTAGTGGGTATTTTTAAACAGAATTCTAGTAACTCTTTATTTGAAATCACATATTCCTGTAAAATGTGAAACAACATAGGTAACACAAAATGTTCCATTGTGGTTACTTCTAAGAGTTACACCGAATGGCTCCAAGAAGACATTCTACTACTACCAACCATTAAAAATAAAATATTATGAAGTTTATAATTACTTTTTGTGTGTTTTAGTATTTTTCAAAGGTAATATACACATACAATTTTTGTTATTTTACAATTTAAAAATAGAAAACCCACTAAACTGGATTATCACCTATTTTTGCAGCAGGGTCAATATAGGATTGTTAAAAATTACAATTAAGTTTCACAGTAAGCATTTGAATTTCTAATTTCAGAGAATTGAGAGAAAAATGTATGGTGGAGCAGAAATTCAAAACCTCGGCCCAGGTTCCAAAGTCAGTACTTAAATAAATAAATATTTATAAAACCAGAAAACAATGACACACTTTTTCTCATGTATTGCATTGATTCTTTTTCACTCAGGACAGACACAGCTTCATTTCATATCGGTTGTCTTGCTTTGTGATTCTCTGAACTGATATACAAATTTGAAACACTTAGTATGACTTGTTTTCCATAATTGCTTCCAGCACTTTTTAATGCATAATAAAAACACTTGTTTGATATTAGTGGATCACTACCATCATCTACTCCTGCTCTGCCCTGGTATAGATTTTCTTTCCTTCCCATGTGTGTATGTTAGAAATGTGTGTAAGTTAATAGCCTAGGAGAAGGGATGCTTAGCAGCCCCTAGACGGTGATAGGACAGTTGTTAGATTTTCTGGCTTGTGCACAGCAAGGTTCTGTGAGTACAGAGTCACAATGAAAGAAAAGTTCAAAGTGCCATCCCTGCCATTGCTAAGTAATTCCAATGTTATTGAACGAAATAGAATATGAATAAAACTCTGGATAATTGTTTCTTTCTACTTCATCTCCACTTACAGAATTAAACATAATTCCTTGAGTCAAAAAGTGACATATTACTCCAAATCTTCACTCTATTTTAAATGTTTTATTTTGAAATAATTATTGATTCATAGAAAGTACCAAATACATTGCAGAGGTCTTATGTAGTCTTCACTCGGTTTCCTCTGTGGTTATATTGTATATTATTACAGCACAGTATCAAAGCCAGATAACTGACATTGGTATAACATGTGTATATAGTTCCATGTCAATTCACTATGTGTGTAGATTTGTGTAATCACCACAACAATCAAGATACTGAAAAATTATATCACAGAAAGGCCTTCTTTATGCTATTCATTTAAAGGCCCACTTTCCCCATTATACTAAATCCCTGGAAATCACTAATTTTTTCTCTATCTCTACAATTTGAACATTTTTAGATTTTTATATATATAGATGGAATAATAAAATATGTAATCTTTTGAGCCTTTTTTCACACAGTGTAATGTCCTTAAGATCCATCCCAGTTCTTTCATAGATTCATTCTTTTTTATTGCAGAATAGTATTTAATGGTACAGCTGTACAATATTTTAACCTTTCCCCCACTGAAGGACATTTACATTGTTCCTAGTTTTGAGCTATTACAAATAAAACTATTTGTCAGTTGTGGTGGCTCATGTCTGTAATCCTAGTATCTTGGGAGGCTGAGGCAGGAAGATTGCTTAAGTTCAAGACCTACCTAGGCAATGTAGTGAGAAACTATCTCTACAAAATATAAAATATTAATCAGGCATGGTGGTGCACACCTGAAGTCCTAGGTACTCAAAAAGCTAAGGTGGGAGTATCACCTGTGCCCAGGAGGTTAAGGCTACAGTGAGCCAAGATTGTACCACTGCACTCCAGCCTGGGCAACAGTGAGCAGAGTGAGACCCTATCTCAAACAAACAAAAAACAAATGAATGCTGCTGTAAGCATTTATCCATGGGATTCTATGTGAACATATATTTTCACATATTTGAGATAAACATCTGGAATTGGAATTGTTAGATGACACTGTAATCGCAAATTTAGTGTTCTTAGAGATTGCCATTTTTTCCCCCAGATTGACTGTAACACTACCTTCCCACTAAATATGTATGAAAGACCTAGTCTCTCCCGATGTTCTCCAGCATGAGGGATTTTACTACGCTTTATTTTAGATGCTGTAATAAGCATGTAGTGATAACTTGTCTTACTTTGCACTTCTCTAATAACAGGTGTCAAACATATTTTCATGTGCTTATTTGACAACCACATACCCTTTTCACTGAAGCATCTCTTCATGTCTTTGGCCCATTTCCAGCCAGATTGTTTCATTTGCTTTACTGTTGAATGTTGAGAGTTCTTTATATTTTCTAGATACTGGTCCTCTGTTGGATTAAGTTGTTTGCAAATATTTTCTCCTAGTCTGTAACTTATCCTTTCATCATCTTAACAGGGTCTTTCACAGCGCATCTTTAATTTTCATGAAATCCAATTTTTCAGTTTTTCTTCTGATGGATGGTGGATTTGGTTTTATGCCTAACAGCTCTTCAACAAATCCTAGGTCCCAATGATATTTTGTTCTCTGTTATCTTTAAAAGACCTCATAGTTTACATTTTACATTAAAATATATGATCCATTTGAGTTAAATTTTATCTAAAGTGTAAGGTTTAGGGCAAGGTTCATTTGTGTGCTTATGGATGTACAATTGCTCCAACACCATTTGTTAACAAAACTATTCTTCCAAAATTGAACTTTTTCACACTTTTGCAAATGCCAGTTGGCCACACTTGTGTGGGGCTATTTGTAGGCATTCTATTGCTCTGCTTACCTATGTGACTATTTTTCCACCAATACTTCAGTCATAATTACTTCCTTTGTATCATAAACCTTGAAATCAGGTAAATAGAGTTCTCCTAATTTCTTCCTCTTTTCCTATAATTACTTTAGCTATTCCAGTTCATTTGCCTTTCCTTATAAATTTCAGAGTAACTCATCTATAACTATAAACAATTCATGCCAGTATTTTTACAGGAATTACTTGGACTTGTATATCAAATTGAAGAGAATTGATATCTTTACTGGTGAAGTCTTCTAACCTATGAGCAGGGTGTGTCTATTTATTTAGATATTCTTTGACTTATTTCATCAATATTTTGTAGCCTTCAGAATACAAGTCTTATATGTGTTTTGTTAAATTTATACCTTTTTTCTTTTTTAACACTGTAGATAGTATTGTATTATTATTTTAAATTTCAATTTCTACACGCTTGTTGATAGTGAATAGAAGTACAATTGACTCTTAATTTTGATTTTGTATACTGAGATCTTCCTAAAATCACTTATTAATTCTAGGTGTCTTTTACGATTCCTTGGACCTTTTTACATGGAACTTTAAATCATCTGGAAATAAGGATACTTTTATTTCTTCCTTCTCAAAGTGTGTATCATTAATTTTCCTTCTTTATTGAACTACCTGGAACTTCCAGGACTATTTTTGAATAACAGAAGTTAGAGTAGAAAGCCTTGCCTTTTGGACAGTCTTAGGGAGAAAGTATTAGTTCTTTTGCTATTAAGTATTAAATTACTTGAGATTTCGTAGAGGTGCTCCTTACTAAGTTTAGAAAATTATCTTCCATTCCTGGATTTGTGAAATTTTTAACACAAATAGGTATTAAATTTTGCCTTATGTGTTTTCTGCATTAAGTGATATATCACATGATTGTTCTTGCTTGGCTAATTGATATTGTAGATTTTTTAAATTTTTAAATATTGAGATAGTCTTACATATCTGGAACAAAAACATATAGCTCAATTGTATTTGATTATATTTTGTCAAAAATTTTTGTATTGCTATTCATAAGAGATGTTGGTGTTGGTGTTTTTAATACTACTTTTACCCAGTTTTAATTTTGGGATGATACCAGTTTCATAAAATGAGTTTGATAAGCTCTTTCTTCTTACATGTTTTGGAAGAGATGATAGAGTATTGGTATTAATTCTTCTTTTAGTGATTAGTATAATTCTTCAGTAAAATCACTTGGGCCTGATAATTTTGTTTATGTGAAGTTTGAAATTATGAATTCAAGTTATTTTAATAGTTATCGAACTATTTAAATGACTTGTTTTATATTGGGTGAGGTGTCTTTTTCTACTTTTTTCCATTTTGTCCATTTCACTTCAATTGTAAAATTTATGGTTTTAGAGTTTTTCTTAATAATCCATTACTATTTCATTGGATACCTTTGTGTTCTGCAGTTATATCCACTGTTTTCTTTTTAATATTAGTGACTTCTGCCTTCTCTTTTTCTTTCTCTCTCTTACTATAGATTTGACAATTACATCAACCATTTCAAATAACCAAGATTTTGTTTGTTTGATTGCTTATTAATTTTCTCTATTTTTCTTTGTTTAAACTTCGTGAATATCAGTGTTTATTGTTTCATTCCTGCTCCCTTCTTTGGGTTGATTTTTGCTCTGTTTTCTCTAATTTCTTGAGGTGGAAACTGAGAATATTGTTTTTAAGGCTTCTTCTCTTTTCTAAAGTAAGCATTTAATGGTATAAATTCTATTGCAGCACTTCTTTAGCTGTGCCCAAGAAAACTTGATATGTTATATTTTCATTTGTATTCAGTTGGATATATGTTTTATTTGCCTTGAGACTTCCACTTTGCCTATGGATTATTTCAGAGTGCCTTTCCAGGTATTTGGAGGCTTTTAGTAATTTTTCTGTTATTGATTTATAATTTGGTTGAATTGTGATCAGATAACAATTTAGTAGGATTTCAATTCTTTTAAATTTGTTGGAGATGTCTCAAGGTCAGAATACAACCTATATTGGTATATACTTTCTCTTTGTTCCCTTTGTTTTCATTTTACTGCTTTCTTTAACCTTTCTATGAGTTAATCAAACATGCCTCAGAATTTTGTTTTAAATTACCAAAGCATTTTAATGTATCTTTTTATATAACTTTTATGGTGATTGCTGTAGGCATTATATTATCTATGCATGACTTATCACAGTCTTCTGTTTTCACCATATTTCCAGTTCACATGATATACAGAAACCTTATCTCCCATTACATGCCCTTAACTTCTGCCACTTATAATAGAATTGTGTAAAAATGTCCCCTATGTACATTTAGAACTGTATTAGACATATTTTGTGGTTTTTGCTTCATCTGCTAAATATAATTTAGAAAACTCAAGAGAAAGCAAACTTACTGTATTTACTCATATTTTTACTTTGGATTCATTTGACACTTCTTATGATTTTTGCTTCATCTGCCAAATATAATTTAGGAAACTCAAGAAAAGAAGAAAAGCTTACTGTATTTACTCATATTTTTGCTTCCAATGTCATTCTTATTGTATGATTTCTATTGTTTTAGCATCAAGTTCACTGACTCATTTTTGTTTTCTGCATTCTGATTTTGAGCCCACTCAGTGAGTTTTTTAAAATTTAAGTTATTATATTTTTTTCAGTGTTATGCTTCTCATTTGATTCTTCTGTTTTTTTCATTTATTTGAAGAATGTTCATAATTGTTCACAGAAGCATTTTTATGATGACTGCTATTAAATCCTTTTGAGATAATTCTACTATCTATTTTACCTAAGCTTCAGCTTCTATTAATTGTCATTTTTTTTAATAATTAGAAGTTTTCTTGTTTCTTAGAATAATGAAAGATTTTTTTATTAAAACCTGAACATTTTGAGTAATATGATGTGAGACCCTGGATCCTACTTAAACCTTGAGCTTTAGCAGTCTTTCTTTGTCTGGTCCAGCTAGGGAAGGGTAATGCGACCTCCTTACAGACAGGTGAGGAAATAAGTCTAGGTTTTCCATATGGCTTCTGTTGACAGTTGCCTCTAGGAAAAATGGCACCTTGCTATTATTGTTGGTTTTGAGATCAGAGCTCATGCTTTTCACTTGGCCTTCACTAATGCCACTTTGGTTGATGAACAAGGAGTACCTTATTATTACTCTTCATGTGGCCTCCGCTGATACTACAGGAGTGAAAGTTGCTGTCGTTGCTGCTAAATGAGGTTGAAATACTGACTCTACATAGGGCCTACCATGACACCTCCCAGTGAGAAAGGTGAGGACTGGCTCACTACCTCCAGGATTGGGGCAGAAGTCCAGGGTGCCCACCTTGTCTACTTGGACACTGTGAAGGGAGAGTCCTTGTTACCACCCAGTGGTGATGAGTGTTCTTGATCTCCATTCTTCCTCCTCTGACAGCACTCTGTAATCAGTGTGGTTCACTTCATTACAACGTGGTGACAGTGGAAATCCAGGCTCCCTGCTTGACCTTTTTAGGTGAGGGTGGTGCCACAGTTATTTTACAGTATTTATCTGGAGCACAGCAATTATTGTTGAAAAGATCTGCACTTGTCAGGCTGCCTTTTTTGTTTGTTTGTTTCTTCAACTAAAGAGAGCAGGCTTTTGGGGGAGTTTTTTTTTTTTTTTTTTTTTTTTTTTCTTCAACTGTTGGCTTTTCCAGGTCATTGGTTTCTCCAATAACTTCTATAGAGTATGTGAAAAGAAAGTAAATCTCGCGACCCCAAAATCACTAAGTCAAAGGGGAAAAGTCAAGCTGAGAACTGCATCAGGCAAACCTGCCTCCCATTTTGTTCCTAAATAATATGGCTGCAAAGATAAAAAAGCTATAAAGCTCCCTTACAATTTGCCTACAAGGAAATTCCTTGTGGTCCTCAAGATCTTTACTCTGAAATGGTTATGTTGAATTTAACCTTGACAATGAAGATTCATAGCTTATCTTCACCAGCGTGGGACGAAGGACAGAAGTCAAAGTCATCCCTCTGCTCACCTGAGACAAATGCATATCTGATTGCTTCCTCTGCCTTATTGCTTATGTAAAATGCAAATTCACTAAGTCATAAGTGACTATTCCTCTGCTCCCTCTCACATGTAAATTTTGTATTTACCCAAAAGAATGCAACATTTTGTCTCTTAACTACCTATGACCTGGAAGTCTTTACTTTGAGTTGTCCCCACATTCTAAACCAAACCAATGTATATCTTATACATATTGATTGCTGTTTGAGGTCTCCCTAAAATGTGTAAAACCTTAAGAGCGAAGAGATATCCACTTATAGAAAGATAGAGTACATATGTTTTCCTATTCCTTTCACTAGGTACAGCTAAAATGTAGACGTTAATATCTATATAAAACAAATGTAAGAAAACTCTAAAAGGTAACAAGAAGAAAACAGACCAACTAGGACTTCAAGACCCAAGGAGCAACATGGTAGTGGGCTTCTTAAATTATCATTTTGCCTCATGCATCTATGAACCCCAAAATATCTAGACCGATCTCAATCAATTTAGAAGGTTTATTTTGCCAAGGTTAATGACGCATGTGTGGCACAGCCATAGGAGGTCCTAATGACATTCTCAGATGTGTTCAATTGCAATTGTGTGTCACTATGACACCCAATGCCAAATATTGTTCCAGCATTACTTGTTGAAAGGCTATCCTTCTCCCAGTGAAATATCTTGACATCTTTGACAAAAATCAATTAGCCATATATGAGTCAGCCAAATTCTGGTCTATTAATCTATTCATCCATCTTCATGGAAATACCATACCGTATTTATTACAATTGCTCATTAGGAAATCTGAAATTATAAAGTGTAAGTCCTTCAAATTAGGTTTTCCATATTTACTTTAATGTGTAGGTCATTTGCATTTCCAAATATATCTAAAATTAACTTGTCAGTTTTTGCCAAAAAAAAAAAAAAAATTCTTCGTGATTTTGCATTTATGTGGCACTAAATCTACAGATAAAGTTGAGAACTGTTATTTTAACAATATTGACTTTTCTAATCTATATACATGTTATAACTTTGCCTTTATTTATTTTTTATTAATTTGCCTCAGCAATGTTTTGCAATTTGTAAGGTACGGGTCTTTCACAGTTTTTGTCAGACTTATTCATATTTTATAATTTTTGAGGCTATTGGAAAGGAATTGTTTCCTCTTAATTTTATTTTCTACTTGTTCATTTCTAGAGATTATAGCCACAATTGTTTTTTAAATATTTACTTTGAGTATTGCAATCTTGCTAAAATTGTTTTAAGACTAGTACCTTTTCATAAATTCACAAAATTTTCTACATACAAGATCATATTGCCCATAAATCTTCCTTTTTAATATGCATGGTTTTATTTAGTTTGTTTGTTTGTTTTATTCCAGTAGCTAGAAACTCTAGCATTAGAGGTTTTCCATTTCTTCCTGAGGATAAATACCAATCTCTTCTGTTGCAAATTAAGGTTAGTTAAATATGCTAAGGGTGAACACCATTAATAATGTCTTCAATTCTAATACTTGGAAAAAAATGTTGTTTTCTTCTAGTTAGGAAGGGAGACATCCTAGTCCCACATACATTTGAATTTGCATCTCCAAACTTAGATTTCTGGAATTGGGACTAGTAAACCTATCGATGTGGACATACTACAATGGATCCATTTTTGTTGCACGAATATGATATTCATGTGTGTCTTTTGGATGCTGAATAGTTCTGCAAATAGCTCTCTGTTCTGTGGAGTTTTGCAAATGCCAGAAAGTATCACTGTGGTATTCCTGGTTTCCAAATGCATAAACAAACTTGTACCCAGATGCAGTCACATTAAATGCTATTAACAAAGTTCTCTCTATTATAAAAAGATAGTGGCAAATGTATTTCTGAAGAGAATGGCTGGTTTTTAATCTGTAGTGGAAATAAATCTCTCAATAAAATTCAAGGATACGTTATCATCATACTGTGTAGGGAGCAATGAAAGTAGATGAGTTGGCAATCAAATTTCATGCTTCAGGGCTTGAACTGTTTTTATAGGGGTTATAATGGGATCTTTTGAAATAAGTGAAGGAATTTTTCTTGCCTTAAAAGTCTAGAGTCATCTACGTAGATTGTGGTACAATCTGGAGTTTCAAATGAACAGTGACATAGCTGTTCAAAAAGAGAATTCAACAAAGTTTAATCTGTCTCTTGGCTTCCCTCAAGTGATACAGAAAAGCATGATATGAAGCCTTTTGGACACAAAGGGAGTCCATGAAATTATTCAACTGGCATTCTTTCTCATCTCAGAGGTAACTGACATCTTACTCTTTCCTGTATTTGTAACCAAAAGAAACATATTTATTCACATTCACTAAGGTTCACTTCCTGCTCACTTGTGGCTACATCATAGCTGTGTACAGAATCCGTAGAAGGCAAGATGTTAAAAAAAGAGCCAATGAAGAAATTGTTTGTTCCAAGAATTAGTGTTATCTCTGTCTCATGAATTTTCTTTCTCTTAAGAGAAATATGTGTTTTCTTTTGTTTTAATGGTCCCTTGGTTAAATTGATTCTTGTGTGGATATTAATTAAGATTTTTTTTAAATATTGTTTTTAGTTGTTTCTATATCTCTGTAATAATTTATTGCAATTTTATGCTCAATTTTATTCTCAAGAAATCACCTTAAAAGATTACCTTGAACCTTGCACCATTTTGACATTTAAACATCCATAGTGTCATCTTCAGTCAACATTATCAAAAAACAAACATTTTATTCTTGAGATAATAGGACTACTAAAGGAAAAGATTTCGCAGAAGGTACGTAAAAATTAGTATATATGCATAGGAGGAATTTTATGAAATTCTATGTTTTAAATTAACATTAACTTCCATCTTCACATATTTTTAATATTTACCGTTGATATGCCCAGATGATAATATAAAAAATTCCTATCCTCCTACTCTATTATCTGGAACAGTTACTAAAGTATTTTACTTTTGCTGTTCATTTCTTTTTCTTCTCCTCTTGTTACTTTTTCATGTTCTTTAAGAATACTAATACTAAAATATTAATACAATAAATATTTCCAAGCAAATGACTTTTAAATGCATTTCCTTAAGGCATAATTATTGTTAATCTACTTTTTTTCTTTTTTCTTTTTTTGTTTTTTTTTGTTTTTTTTTTTTTTTGTTTTTTTGAGATGGAATCTCACTCTGTAGCCCAGGCTGGAGTGCAGTGGCATGATCCTGGCACACTGCAACCCTCCACCTACCGGGTTCAAGTGATTCTCTTGCCTCAGCTTCTGGAGTAGCTGGGATTACAGGGGCCCACCACCATGACTGGCTAATTTTTGTATTTTTTGTAGAAACAGGGTTTCACCATGTTGGCCAGGCTGATCTTGAACTCCTGACCTCAAGTGATCTGCCCACCTTGGTCTCCCAAAGTGCTGGGATTATAGGCGTGAGCCACTGCGCCCGGCCTGTTTACCTATGTTTAATTAAATGTGATATTCTCTGCACTGGCACCAAAAATTATTCACAAAGACCACAAAAATAAAAGTGTCCTATATGCTTCTTTGTAGAGACATATATTTTGCTAAATATTTGGTTTTACTGAGACTTCTATATTTTTAGATTTAAAAAATGCATTAATATGAATTCTCACTTTAAAATAAACCCAATTTGGTTATTTTCTTTTATATTTTATACAGTGACTATACAGCCACGTTAAACCATTGGGAGTGGACAATGTTATCTTATTTTGATGTATAAAAACAAATTTCATATTCTTCAGAATAATATATATATATATATATAATATGACTAATGCACAATAAAACACTTTATTAAGCTTATAATGAAAGATCTTGCTACTTCAGCTCAACACACGCACTCTCTTGTTAACAGATCCTGAATCTTGTATCTTCAGTGCTTATATAATCAAATAGTTAATTCTATCTGAGGGGGAAAATAATTAAAAATACTGAGAATGTATTGTTTGGCTTCTTGACACGATGAACCGTCTCCAAATTGTCTGGATTGCACTGGACTTCAATGAAACATAGAAGACCAAAATATTTTTTTAATATTCAAATATAATTCAAATTAATTCAAAATGTTTCTTCTGTCATCTCCTCATTGAGTCACATGTGGAACTAATTTTCATAGAAACAAAGTTTTACTTGTACATTCCCCAGTAATCAGTGATAAATTGTGCATGGCATCAACTGAGCATTAAAATAATTATTTCTCTGTACACATGCTACTGCTTTATCGATATTCGTTATTTTGTTTGGTTCCAACAAAGTATGAAGCTGTGCTGTTACCTTATTAAAATAATAAAAACTATTACACTGATAACCAATGACAACATAAAATGCAGTAGCATCGAATGGACAGTAAGACCCTCATACTGAATTTTCTGATAAGGCCTCCTAACCTCACAGCTCTGATTCATTAATGCTCCGAGAACATCTAAAATGCCACTCAGTCTTTCATTTATTTACTTCTAATAAATTTGTGCTAATTTCATTAGAATATTTGATCTGTTTTGAGTATGCTTCAAAAAAAACTGACTAATAGTGTGATTAGTAAAAACCATAAGAAAACATCCAAAATGATTTAGCATGGAAATATTTGTAGTTGGGAAGGTACAGATCTGAAGAAATGGGAACAATGATCCAAATAATTCCAAAGACTGGTGTGTAATTTGTGTCACAATAGAAAGGGATAGGGAAAACGTGAGGGGCAGGGGATCGTGGGGGTTCTTCCATGTTTAGTAAATATTAGATGTCAAATATCAGATGCATCAGCAATAACAAAACACAGAGAGAATGTTAAAATCACTAAATATGCGAAATGTATATTTCAAATGAAAGATTTGTCATTTAACACTGACCCAGAAAAACTTTTTTATTGTTGTTTAAAAGTTTTTGACTGGGTATGGTGGCTCACGCTGGTAATCCCAGCACTGTTGAAGGCCAAAGTGGGTGGATCCTTTGAGTACAGGAGTTAGAAATCAGCCTGGGCAACATGGTGAAACCACCTCTTTACAGAAAATACAAAAAAAAAAAAATTAACCGGGACATTGTGGCATGTGCCTGTAGTTTCAGCTACTCGGGAGGCTGAAGTGGGAAGATTGCCTAAGCCTGGAGAGGTCGAAGCTGCAGTGAGCTGAGATCCCGTCACTGTATCTCAAACTGGATGAGAGTGGGACTCTGTCTCCAAAACAAACCAGCAGTTTCTTGGCTTGTTTTTGGTTTGCTTGTTTTTTAAAAGTTAGTTTAATTTATAACAGCGTTTTGGTTAAGTAGTCTATACACCATAAAATTCACCCATTTTAAATTTTAAAAATATAACTTAATAGTTTCAAGGTATTTTTAGTAAATTTACTGCATTAAGCAACCATCAATTAACAACCTTTGTATTACTTGAATTCACCTCTCAGTTTCATCTCCACACTCAGATGAACATTAGTCTATTCTCTCAATATAGATTTGGCTTTTGTAGACATTTAATGTAAATGGAATCATACAATATGTGGATTTTTGCATTTGTCTTCCTTAGCATATGAGGTTCATCCATGTTGCAACATGTGTCAAAAGTATCCTGTTGCTGAATATATTTGATTGTGTGGATATAACATTTCCTGGGTATCTACTAACCAATGCATTAACATTCAGATAATTTCCACTTTTTGACTATTATGAATAATGCTGCTATAAATATTTGTGTGTGAATCTTTGGATGGATTGGTCTATGCTATAATGGTATATAAAATATAGCGAATGTTTTATATTTTATATCTTATAAAATTGCTAAACTTGTTCTAGTAATATTTGGTGAATTACTTGAAAATTTGTTATAGAAGATCTTGTTTTTCCTAATAAGAGATGGTTTTATTTCTTACTTTATTATTTGATGGCTCTAATTTATTTTTCTTAACTTATTACACTAGCTAGGACTTTAGGACAAAAATGCATAGGCATGATGAGAAAAGATATCCTTGCCTTGTTACTGATCTTATTGGTAAAGCTTTTAGTCTCTCATCAGTAAGTATGATGACAGCTAATGGTTCTCAAACAAAACCTTTGTCAAAGAATGCCGCTTCTATTTCTAATGGGCAAGAAATTATTTTATCGCAGATGAACATTGAGTCTTTAATTACTTTTTCTGCTTATATTGAGATGCCTAGATTGTTTTTCTTTACTATGTTTGTCAATACATAGTGAATTACATAGATTGATTTTTTAATGTTAAAACAGCCTGGAATTTCTGGAATAAACTCCATTTGACCATAATGTATTAACATATTTTTATGTTGCTATATTCTCTTTGTTGATATTTTCTTGAGGATTTTTGACTTTATGCTTATGGAAAATATAAGTATATAGTTTTCTTTACCTGTGATGTGTCTCTCTGAATGGTGTCACTACAATACAAGCGTCATTGAATGAGCTGGGAAAGCTTCATTACTCTATTTTCTGGAAGAGTTTATGGGGTTTGGTATTACTACTTCTTCAAGCATTTGATAAAATTTACTAGTGAATTTATGTGTGTATGTCTAGGATTGATTTTTAATTATTAAAGTTACTTTTATATTGACAAAATTTTGGTGTTTCTTCTTGAGTTGATTTTGGTAATTTTGTCTTTCTGAAGAATTTTTCCTATTATTTTAAGTTGTGTCATTTCTTTATAATAGTCCCTTTTATTATTTTAATTTATGTAAGATCTGTAATGAAATCTTCTCTTTTGCAGTTTGGTTAATTTGTATCTTCTCTCTTTTTTTTTTTTTTTTTTCCTTCATCTTTTTAACTAATGATTTAACCATTTTTTTATTTAAAAAACTCTTAATTTTAATTTTATTGATTTTCTCTATTGTTTTCTGTTTTGTATATATTTGATTTGCACTTTGATATTACTTCTTCCTTCTTACTTAAGGTTTTGTTTTCTCCTAATTTGGAAGCCTCAGTTATTGATTTGAGATCTTTTGTCTTGTTTTGTTTTCTAATGAGGCATGTTATGATTTGAATGTTTGTGATGCTTCAAAATTCATATTAAAACTTAATCATCACAGCAATGGTATTAGAAGCAGACCTTTTGGAAAAAATTATTAGGAAATTATTAATGATGTTGTAAAAAAGCCTTTAGAGAGCTATCTTCTTTCCCTCTGTCCTTCTGTCCCTTCCATTGCTTCTGAAAATGTTTGTACCTTTTGCTCTTTTTTGTACATCTGCCGTGTGAGAACACAGTTTTTACCTCTTCTACCATGTGAGGACACAGCAACAAGGCACCATTTTGAAAGCAGAAAACGTATCTCACCAGACACCTAATCTGTCAGCACCATGACTATTCTTTATAAATTACCCCTATGAGATATTTAGTTATAGCAGCACAAAAGGACTAAGATAAGGTGTTTAAAGCCAAACTTTCCTGCTGAGCACTGATTTAATTACAGTCCTTGCATTTTGATATATTTATTTTCACTAAGATAAAAATATTTTCTAACCTCTCTTATGAATTATCTGGGTTTATGGTTCATTTAGGAGCATTTTATTTAATCTATAAATATTTGAAGATTATGTAAGGGTTTTTTTCTTTTTGTTTGTTTGTTTGTTGCCATTGGTCTCTAATTTGATTTGGTTGTAGCAAAAACAATTTTTAAATGACTTTCAATCCATTTACATGCATTCAAACTTGTCTTAAAACCCTAAAAATGGACTACTCTCAAAAAATATTTTCCGAACACTTTAACAGAATGTTCATTCTGCTGTTGTTGGGTGCAATGACATTAGGTCAAGTTGGTTGATAGTGTTGCAAAAGTATCTGTTTTCTTTCTGAATTCTATTTGTTTTCTGTATTACTGAGAGTGAGTTATTGAAGTATCCAAATATTATTGTTCAATTTGTTGTTTCTTCTTTAAATTCTGCCAGATTTGCCTTATATGATTTTGAGGTCATTTGTTGAGTGTGTATATAAATATGTGTGGGTGTATGTTTATAAAAAGTATAAATTTCTAAAGAGTTTATCCCATTATCTTTATAAAATGACACTATTTGCTTCTAATAAAATATTTTTATCTTACAGTATGATTTCAGGATTATAATTTGTATCCTCTTGAATGTGTAGACTAATACTTTTCATCAAATTGAGGAAATTTTTGCCAGTATTTATTATTTTTCTCTCCCTTTAACCTCTCACCTTCTAGGACTCTCATTATGCATGTGTTGGTATGTTGGATGATATTTCACCAGCCACTAAAGTTCTGTTCAGTTTTGTTAATATTTATTTCTTCAATTTTTTTCTTTGGTATGTGCATTTATACACACACACACACACACACACACACACATATCTTCATATTCTCTGAATTCTTCTTTCTGCCATTTCTAATCACCCATTGAGCCTTTCTGGTATATTTTTAAATTTTACTTATTGAACATCTCAGGTTCATAATTTCCATTTAATTATTTTATGTATCTCTTTATTGCTATCCTCTGATAATCTATTGACATCATACTAATCTTTACCTCTTTTAATAAGAATTTCTGAGGCTCTTAAATATATTTGTAAGAGCTGCTTTGATATTTTTTTTCTGTGATGTGCTACATATATCTGGAGCCCTTAGGAGATAGTTTATATTGATTGATTTTATTTTCTGTATACTGATTACCCATCCCTATTTCTTTTTGTATAGCACTGGGTTTTGAAATCTGGCCACTTAATATGAAATATTATAGCAACTGTGAATTCTTACTCCCTATTCTAAGCTGGTGTTGTGTTTCTGTTTTTTGTTATTGTCTTAGTCCATTTTCTGTTGCTTACAACAAAATAAGTGAAACTGGGTCATTTATAAAGAAATTTATTTTTTACAGTTATAGAGGCTGTGAGGCTCAATGCCCAGGTGGTAAATCTGGTGAGGTCTTTCTTGCTGATGGTGATTCTATGTGACATCCCAAGGTAACTCAAAGCATCGCATAGCAAAGAGGCTGAGCATGCTAACATGCCAGTCAGGTCACTTTTCCCCTTCTTATAAAGCCACTAGTTCCCCTTCCATGATAACCCATTAATCCAGTAACCCATGAATGAATTAATCCACTCATGAGGACAGAACCCTCATGATCCAATCACCTCTTAAAGGACCCACCTCTCAATACTGCCACATTGGAGATTAAATTTCAACCTGAGATTTGGAGGGGCCCATTGTTCAAACCATACCAGCTATGTTTTGTTTTTACATTTTTGAAATTTGTTTAATGACTGAGTGGGAATAGTTCTGTGGTCTCTCCTAACATCAATAATGCCTATGATTCAGTTTTGTTTTCTTGTTTTTAGTTTTTCAGACATGAGTTCCTAGGGTTCTACGTAGGGTCAGATTAGCTAAATATTCAACCGACAATTAGTGAGAGGGTATGCTTAAATAACTTGCACTAAGGGTTATATCATTTGTCAACAGATATCTGTGTATGGGTGAGGAACACAGCTAAAGGTTAGGCAGTTTACAAAACTACACCATGTTTTATCATCTATGGAAGCAATACTTCAAATTCAGTCAGGTACCAGTAGATAACTAGGAATGTCATAAATGTGTGTGCAACCTTGGACATGTATAAATCCAGATCCCCAGGAATGAGTAAGAGTTTAAGAGCTTAGGTCTGTGTATCCATCATGGTTTTCAAAAGTAAGAGAACTAATAAGATAGATACATAGATGTGTGTGTGTGTGTGTGTGTGTGTGTGTGTGTGTGTGTGTGTGGAGAGAGAGACAGATATTTTATGGAGAGAGAGAGAGAGAGAGCTTATTTATTTATCCAGAGAGAGAGAAAGAGAATTTATTTTAAAGAATTAGTTCATATAGTTGTGGGGGCTAACATGTCCAAAATCTGTAGGGCAATCTAAGAGCAGGCTGAAAACTCCAATAGGATTAAATGCCATGGCCTTAAGGTAGATTTTCTTCTTCTCTGAGAATTATGTTATTTACTCTTTTTTTAAAGTCAGCTGATTGTAGATGTTAACCATATCTATAAAATACTTTCACAGCAACACTGTGTTTAGCTTACTGTTTGGTTACATAATTGGATACCATTGCCTAGTCAAGTTGACAAATAACCCTAACCATCACCATCTACTACGGGTGTCTTATGACCTGTGCCTCTCTATGAAATTTCTGGAGGACCCGTGTTTGTTTTCTTGCCTCAATCAGTATCTTGTCTTCAGGTTTCCTGCAATATTTGCATTCCCTGATTGTCTCTCACTGAAATCACTATCATTTTCATCAATGTCCTGGAAAAAAGGTATTTCCCCCCCCTCCCAAAGTCCCACCAAGTCAAATCAGTCTCCCTGACTGATTAGTTACAGATCCTCCTGGCCTACCCTACAGTGGTAGAACTACTACACAAAGGAGGGGGAGGTGAGTGAGAAGGTATGTGAGCAGCCACAATCTAAAACACTGCACACTTCCACTATTCTAACAAGTTTTCTTGAATAAGTGCTTCTTAAATTTTTATATGCCACTGATTAACATCCAGAGATCCAGAATGATTATCTCTGAAATTTTTTTTCAGTTTAATAATTACTTTGTGGGGAAAAGATTTCAGAGCTCCTCACTCAACCATTTCTGAAGTTCTGCTTCTCTAATATTGCTAATTTAATTTTTATCAAATTTATATATTCAAATAAACTAAATAAGTAAAACAACTATATGACTTTGTCATATAAAGCAAAAATGTTTCCTTTCTTTGTAATTTCCATTATGCAAATAATGAACTTTTGCTTTTTTTAGCTTATTTTTTATCCTTATGCAATTCATTTTTAATGGGTCTTTCTCTGTTCCAGGGACCAATCCAAGATACCACATGACTTTCAGCCTTCATGTATCCTTAGTCACCTCTGAAACTATACAAGCTTACAATTGAGTTTTGATTTTGTGCCCAACCTGATAACTGATGTATTTATATTATTCATATCAAAAGTAATTATCGACATAGAACAAATTCTACCATCTGGCTGGTTATTTGCATTTGTTTTTTATAAATATATATTTTTTCTACCTTCTCCAATTTTAATTGTGTATATTTATAATTTCATTTTATATTCCTCATTTATACTTCTTTCTTTTTCTTTTTAGTGATTGTCCCAGGATACAAAATATACATGTTTAAATAATCTAAGGTCACTTTCAGATAATAGCATACTACTTTACATACAGTATATGGAGATTATTGCAATATCCTCCCAACTCCTCTCCAACCCCTGTGACATTGTAGTCATGCATTTCCCTTTTGCACATGCTATACACAGAGTATATTGTTATTATTGTATCTTTAATTAATTGGTTGTGTTTTAAAGTATAAAAATAACGAGAATAACCAGATATTTTATTTTACTTTTATTTATTCCATTTCCAGTAATCTTCTTCTGTTGGTATATATTCGAACTTCCAGCCTATATCTTATTTTTTCTGTCTGAAGGACTTCTTGTAACATTTCTCATGAAATAGATCTTCTGTTAATGAGATTTCTTATGTTTTGTTCTCAGGAAGTCTTTATTTCCTTTTTTCCTTTTAAGGAGTATTTTTACGGGGTATAACATTCTGCTTTTGTTTTGTTTCATTCTGTTTTAATTTTCAGCACTGTAAAAGAACTCTTTCTATTGTCCTCTTGCTCTCATGAGTTCATAGAAGAAGTCTGTTGAAATTCTTATACTTGTTCTTTGGAATGTAGCACATAATTTTCCCCTTCTGGCTACATTTAAGATTTACTCACTGTCTGGTTTACAAACGCTTGACTAATATATGCCAAGTTTTGGAAACTTTTGTACTTCTTTTCAGTGGTCTCTGAGATTTCTTCATGACTGCTACTGTGTTTCTAACATTTTTATTTGAGATTTTATTAATTTACATATCTCTGCTAAAATAATCTATTTGATATTGCATGTTGTTTGCTTTTTTCTCAATAGAGTCTTTAACCTCTCGTAGTTATTTTAAACCTGTTTTCTTTATTCCTACCATATGTCTTACATATGAACCTGATTCTTATATTGCCTTGTATTTTAATATTATATTAATTCTCATCTTTTTATGCCTTATAAATTTCAGCGGAAATTTTGACATGTTGTATAGGCCAGCATATTCTGATATCTGTATTTGTGTTTGTGTGTGTGTGTGTGTGTCTGTTTGTGTGTGTAAGTGTGTCTGTGTGTCTTGTTTTTTGTCTCTGCCGCTTAAGTTTTTTCTTAACTCTGTGCCAGTCCCTGGAGTGAGCTGTTCCTTGCAGTATTTTTCCCCTGTATTCCGTTGCTGCTTTGATTTTATTTTGTGATATTTTGGTGTCGTTTTGTGAGCTGGGGAGTGCATTTTCTGATGCACCGTTTAGGTCTTAGTCTTAGGAAGGCACTGAAAAAGTGAATCTCAGGACCATTGCATCTTTCTAAGTGTTTTGGCTCCTCCTTCAGATGAAATGCTGTATATAACATGTATCTGTGTTCCTCTTCAAAAAGTACAGTTTGATTTCTTCTCCTGTTCCCCTCTTCAAGTGGCAATGGGTTTCCACCAGTGCCTTCAGGCTTTGTGTTTTAATGAACTCTGCCATACAGACTAGCGAAGATACAATAGTGGTTCTTGATAGAATTTTAGAGATGACTGTTATTCCACTCCATAGTCAACACTATGGCAAAAGCTTTCTGAGGATACTTCTTCATCTTCCCTATGAACATCTGAGAAGGGACTGGAGAGATGGGTTCTTAAAGAAAAAAGCCTGCAGGAGTACGTGAAACCTGCTGTGGCTATCTCTCCCAGTGGTTTTATACTTTCACCTTAGTCCATACTTGGCCTTTTGCAATTCATTATTAATTTCCACTTGAAACTCCTTTTCGGTTTGTATGTCATTCATTGGCATTTGTCCAAGATAAGCAAATGCTCAGTGCCTGTTTGTGCATTCAGGTGCTTTTCATGACTCACTTCCCTACTTCACATTGTTTGTTTGCCCTGTGTGCTCAGTTTTCTGATAGATTTAAGAGAAGCTGTTTATTTGCAGTCTGTCTAGTTTTTCTTGTAAGTTTACAAGTGAAGCTCTTTCTTGCATTTTGTCTCTTTGAGGTAAAAACAGAAGTTGAATTATTATTATTTTGTCCTCTCCATATTTACGACCTATTTTTAATGCTTTTCTTCTAGATCAACTTTTCCCTGTTTTCTATTGTCTTTTGCTATCTTTCTGGGAAAATATTCCAACTTCATCTCTCAAGTTTCAATTAGGTTTTCATTTGTTACTATAAATTTAATTTAAAATAGTTATATTCTTATATGTTTGGTTCTTGAATGCACTTTTATTATAGTACTGTCATGGATTTCTAGAAATATTACTTGCCGTTTCATTTTTTTCTTGCACAGTTTCTTACTCTTCCAAGATATTTTGATCTGTTTGTTTTAAACCATATGTTCTATACAATATATTTATCTGTGTATAAATATATAGGCAAATATCAGTTATATAAATAACTGGTGGCTTTCTTTTCTCATCATTTTTGTCTGTCCACTTATGTTTCACTGGGTGGGACTAGCAAGATGAAATTAATGTTTCAGGCCAACTCACTCAATGAGGAAAAACAGAAAAGTCATACAAAGTATAAAAATAAATTTCCTTGAAGGCATTTTATAAGTCAAAATATAGCAAAATTTAATGGGTCATGATTTGAGAACCAAAAACAGATATATTTATAAAAATGAGCCTCGTATTTGTGGCTGATTTTCCTTTGAGGGCATCTGAGTATTTCAGAAGGACATCTTATAGGCTAAAAAGCTGATTGTGCTTTGATGGTCTCTTAATGCTAGGAGAGCAGGAATTAGTGTATGGAGGACAATGAATGAATAACAATTATGAGTCAGCAGAAATCTTATTATATAGGCTCTGGCAGAAGTCGCTGTTCATGTTTGAATGATTTCAATCCATGAAATGAAATTGAAATAATCCCAGATTGCTGTAGCCTGGCTGAAGTCAAAGCAAACCCTCTCTGGAGGAAAAGAACATCACCCTCATTTGCATTCTAATTCTACAAAAAATTTTGCAAACACAATGGTGTAAAATAGAGCATAGCCAGGCATATATATGAGAATAATAAAATTAAGGCAAAACAGTAGGAATAAAAATTATAGCAACAGAATAACAGAATATCCCCATTTTAAAGCTAACTGTAACAGTCTTTTGAATAACTGCTTAGTATGTTCAAGGTTATAAGGAAAAAACGAGAGTTTGAATAGGTAAAAATACTTTTATGATGTGAAATAGATTGTATGCAAATCATAAATCTGATAGGAAGTTAATATTTTAGAATATACAAGAAATTCAACTCCATAGCAGAAAAAGAATCAAAACAAATAACCCAATTTAAAATTGGGTAAAAGAAATGAATAGATATTTCTCAAAAAATATATATACAGGTGGCCTACAAGGCATTTGAAAAAATGCTCGACATCACTAATCATCAGAGAAATGCAAATCAAAACCACAATAACATATCACATCACCCCAACTGCAATAGCTAATTTTTTTTTTTTTTTTTTTTTTTTTTTTGACAGAGACTTGCACTGTTGTCCAGGCTGGAGTGCAATGGTGCGATCTCGGCTCACTGCAACCTCCGTCTCCCGGGTTCAAGCGATTCTCCTGCCTCAGCCCCCAGAGTAGCTGGGATTACAGGTGCACATTACCATACTTGGCTAATTTTTTGTATCTTTAGTAGAAACAGGGTGTCACCATGTTGGCAAGGCTGATCTCAACTTCTGACCTCGTGATGCTCCCACCTACAGCTATTATCAAAAAGATAAAAAATAATAAATTCTGCTAATTATCTAGACAAAGAAGAACACTATTACATTGCTGGTGGTGATGAAAACTGGTACAGCCATTATGGAAAACAATGTGGAGATTCCTCAAAAAATTAAAAATAGAACTACCATATGATCCAGCAATCCCACTATTGAGTATGTATCAAAAGGAAATGAAAGCAGTATGTTGGAGAGATACTTGCACTCCCATGTTTATTGCAGCTCTATTCACAATAGCCAAGGTATAGAATCAACCTATGTGTCTATTAACAAATGAATGGATAAAGAAAATGTGGTATATATTCACAAAGGAATACTACTTAGTTATGAAAAATAATGAAGTCCTGTCATTTGTGACAACATGGATGAACCTGGAAAACATGTTAAGTGGAATAAGCCAGGCATAGAAAGACAAACACCATACGATTTCACTCGTATGTGGAATTTAAGGAAGTTTATCTCGTAAAGGTAAAGAATAGAATAGTAGATACCAGAGGCTGGGGAGAGTAGGGGAGAGGGGAAGCTAGGGAAAGATTTGTCAAGAAGTGCAAACTTGCAGTTAGATAGAAGAAATAAAATTCTGATGTTCTATTGCATACAAGGGTGACTATGGACAGTAATATTGTGTTGTACATTGCAAAATGGTTAGAAGAGAGGACTCTGAATGATTATCAAAGAAATGATAACTGTATGAGGTGATGAATGTGCTAAATACCATGACATATTACATAATGTATACATGTATTGAAACGTCACGTTATACCTTATAAATATGTATAAGTATTATGTGTCCATTAAAAAAATGAAAAGAAAAAGAGAATCATGGTAGACTATGACAATAAAAATTGCTCAAAAATATGAAAATTAAAATGTAATTGATAAATAGTTTAAAGTTAAACCACTGAAAACAGATGCAGCAAATTTGCATTTGTAAGAGAATACTTTATTATAAAACAGTGTCTTAATTATTTAATGATTATCACTGACATGCAGGAAAGAAAGTCAGACCAGATTCTAACTGTCTAGAGATCAGGATTTATTTCATGTTTGCCTGCCAAAGCTTTTTCTAAGCTCCATGGAAGGCTGAAACCTACATGGGAGATATTTGTCATAGTGACCATACCTTATTGAAATAGGAGTACCAAATTTCTGATATTTCAATGGTTAATAATGTATTTTTCAACTGCTAATTTCAAATTGTAATATCTCATTTATAAAAATGGTAAAGAATATTTAGATAAAAGGAAATAAATAATACAAGCATAAAATGTACTTTTGTTTTTTGGATGAAATAGCTGATTATTTCCAAAATGTTATCATTTTTCTTTCAGAAAAGAATGTTTTCTTTAAAGCTTTTGTCTTCTAATGTCTCACCTTCCTTATACATACACAAACCATATATTGTATTTTAATAACTTATATTATTAGAATTTGTAGAGGAAATAATTTTCTTTCCATTAAAAAGTGTTTATGTATTTTTAATTGCAAATAATTTCCATTAAAATGCCAAGTAAGTGAGCAATGAAAGTTTAGTCTCCTGATATGGGTCACGTTATCAGAGAAAATGCAGGGGCAGAAATATGAGATAATTTTCAAAATTCCATTTATTTCAAAGATGTGAAATGAATCAGCCACTTTTCTTTAAAATTATTTCTTTTTTAAATCTACATTTTAGAAATTATTAATACTAAAATTGATTTTAAATGTTAGGTTTAAATGGAACCAGAAAGACAAACCAGAATGACTACTTCTCATACTGAGGACATGGCAGGCTTTTATTGAATCTGCAAATGCTAATAAAATACTTCTTGCTATTTGCAATGCTCCTAAAATTTTTGCTGAAAAAGAATACTGTCTTCCCTTATAGCTTTGTACCACAGTTAGAAACATTCAGTGTGTTTCTGTGAATCTTCACTATAATTTCCACTCTTCAAAACAGATAAAATAATTGAGTACAAAAGTGTAGACTGACATATCCAAATATTTTAAATGATTTGGGTGAAGTGTATCAGAGCAATGGAAATTGACATTAAGTACATAAAAGGCCAATTGTTTCAGGTATATTGAATATTCTTCACAAAATTAGTATTATTTCCTCAGGAAAGTGTATCCTTCACATGAGTAATACTTTGCACAGTAGCTTGAATATAATGAATTCTGACTAAATATTAACTAAATTATGGAACACAGAATGTTTGAAATTTAATTACTTAAATATTGAACTTTAATTGTATTTCCATAATATACAATTAAGCAACTTGTAGGAACAGGTTTGAATTATTTTCATAAACACTTGCCAGAAGCTCTCTCAACATATGTAGTAAAAATTTTACTCAAATATCTTAATAATCAAGACATTTTATTAATCAACTACTTCAGTTCATCTGAGATAGTATCTTGTAATTTAGATCATTCATGACTTCTATAACTCGTTTGCCAATAAATGACTGAAGAGCATTCTTGTCTTATGTGAAATGACTTTATAAAGTTTGCATTTATCCTATATACCAATCTACAGAAAATACATCAAATAAAATGGATTAATCACACTAGAAAATAAAAAGAATAATTTCTATTATAGTTTCAGAATTTTTTGTGGTCTTTTAATGAGTTACTGAAAGAATCTTAATGTATATTTTATACAAAAAGATTATTTTAATTAATTTAATATAAGTAAGACACAATTGTATTTGGACGTTTTCTGCAGGCTATACAATTTTCAGGTTGAATTGTAGTTTTCCAGGAATATCTTGGAAAACACTTTTTGTTTTATGATTGGAAAATGTATTACATGCCTCACACTGACTTCACTCTTGGGGACTAATTTAACATAAGCAGTAAAGGCAAAATCAACATGTTTTGGATTCTATGTTACAAGTTGTTTTTCCTTCAATTGTAATTATTATTTTAATACTAACAAAATTGTTCATGTGTTCTTTAATTTGATGTTGGTTTATTGACAATCATGAGTATAAACACCACCTTTTTAAAATTTCAAGTTTCTTCTGATTTCCAACATAAAGATATCCATAATCACACTCTTCCTTTAGTAGTCACCTTGATATCTTACAAAGATTAAGTAAAGAAAAAAAAAAAAAAAAAAAAAAAGACCTACAAATTGAAACAAAACAAGTTATCTATTTTGAGTTTACTAACTGCTTCTACCGTCTGCATTATTTTAAACATCTTTGTTATTTTTATGGAAAGAGATTTAACACAAAAACTTAATGTTTAAATGGAAAATATAAAATATCAAGTGTTAAAAAGACATAAATCAATTTTAATACTTGTACATCACTAATGGGACTGTTAGTTGATGCAGCTGTTTTCAACTCTATCTCAATATGTCAAAAAGTAAAAATAAACATGTTTTACACAGCATTTTCATATACAAGTTTTCCTAATGTGAGCACATAAAACTTCACATTGTTTAGTAACTATAAAGATGCTCATAACAATGCTATCTTAAATATTCCCAAACTGGAATGTATTTATAAAATGAATATGTAACTTGTATTAAAGTCATTCAGTGGAACAATATACAACAGTGGGAATAAACAAACTACACCTATAATCAACAATATATAGATGAATCACATGAGCAAAATATTGAGTGAAAGAAAAAAGACCCCAAAGAGTACATTTTGCATGATTCCAATGATACAAAATCCCAAATCTGACAAGGTGTTAGTATTAGGTATGGTGACAGATGTCAGGACAGTGGTTATCTTGAAAAAAAAAAACTGTATAGCCTGCAGATAGTGTCCAACTACAATGTCTTTCATTTATATTAAGTTGATAAATAATAACTAAAAAGGAGAAGGATAGGACTTCTGTGGTGATTTTGTTTCTTGACTAAATGCTGATTTCCCCAAGTGTGTTCAGCATATGAAAATTCATCAAATTGCACATTTAATATCTGTGCACTTTGCTTTATGTATATTACACCTTAGTAAAAGTTTTGCATAAGAAAGAAAGTGATTTAAATAAGCTTCATGGCAAGGAAACATACATGTAACATTCTAAAATAATATACAATATAATTAATAATTAGCTAAAATATATGTACGGTTATGGGTATAAAAATATCCTACAGCCTAATAAAGACTTAATAATTGTGTTTCTTTAAAAGTAAACATTTTGGGCCAGGTGCGGTGACTTACTCCTGTAATCCCAGCATTTTGGGAGGGCGAGGTGGGTGGATCACCTGAGGTCAGGAGTTCGAGACCAGCCTGGCCACAATGGAGAAACCCCATCTCTACTAAAAATAGAGATGGCACATGCCTGTAATCCCAGCTGCTCTGGAGGCTGAGGCAGGAGAATCACTTGAACCCAGGAGGCGGAAGTTGTGGTGAGCTGAGATTGCGCCATTGCATTCCAGCCTGGGCAACACGAGCAAAACTCTGTCTCAAATAATAATAGTAATAATAATAATAATAATAAATAACACATTTTGTAATTTGGATTAATTATAAATGTTGCAACTTGTACCAGTAAACAACAGAAGATTCCTATTATAATCAATTGATGTAAACATCTATTGTCTTGTTATAATGAAGGTTATATTGGTATCATGAGATATTGTCTTCAAAATTTTGTTTGAATAAAAGAAAGTATTGGAAATACAAGCATTTCTCAAACAATACTATACTCCTGCAGAATGAATATCTATTAAAGGTGATGCTTATGGAATCAGTGTCCTAATTGTTCCTCTGTGTAAAAGTTTGAGGGAATTAACTTTATTTAATAAAATGAAACTTAAGCTTGGGATTATTTTCCATTATGCACAAGATTAACTAATTTACAATTATTTAGTGTATGAGAACATTAACCGCCTTTAAGATTAACTAGCTGTTTAGGAGGCACATAGTGACCCAGCATTGCCTGTACTTGTATACTTAGATTATATGTCCCCAAAGATTATCTCTATCTATCTATCTATCTATCTATCTATCTATCTATCTATCTATCATCTATCTCTCTATCTATCCTGAAAGATACATACTGATACATCTACTGAAAATGTTTACATGCAAAACAAAAAAAGATCACTGCATAATAGGTTGTGATATATACAAAAATAATAACATTAAAATGAAAATCAAAAAATCTTGGAATAGAGAAACTAGAAACTTGAGATTTAGCTCTAGTTCCTCCTATAGAATGTAGCTTTACATGCCATAGCTAATTGAAATAAAACTAGTGTTAACTCAGTAGTTCTATTTATTCATTAGTTCATCATATATTTATCGAATACCTACTGCATGCCAGATATTTCCATGCCAGAGAATTTAAATAAATAGAATTATTACTAATTTCTAGTTTTACAGTTCTGTGGATATGAAAATAATTAATTGCAGTGGGAAAATAGTGTTGGTTATACAGAAAGATCCACAGGGACACACACAAGAGGATAACAGTGGGGAGAAGGCCAAAGCCCAGTTGTGATACTTTATTCCTATGTCACTTGTACTAATGTGTTTGGACCCATGCTAGGCATTTAAAATAAAAATCAGACTACTTGCCAGGTGTACTGCTCATGCCTATCCCAGCATTTTGGGAAGCCAAGGTGGAAGAATCACTGGAAGTCAGGAGTTTAAGACTAGCCTGAGCAACATAGCGAGAGCCTGTTTCTAAAAATAATAACAATATATAATAATAATAGTAAAAATCCAGGTGTTTGGTATGTGCCTGTAGTCCTAGCTACTTGGAGTCTGAGGTGGGAGGATACCCTGAGCCCAGGAGCTGGAGGTTACCGTGAGCTATGTTCACTGCACTGCACTCCAGCATGGGTGACAGAGCAAGACCTTGTCTCTAAAAGTTAGCTGAGATATTCCTAGGAAAGTATTTTACTTAGAAATCTTTAATATTTTCAATGCCTTTCACAGAATATGTAGTAGTAATGATGACTAAAACTTTAAAGATTATAAAATATTTATTAACAATGGCGTTCTATAAAGTCTGCTAGGGTATACAGATTATCAAAGATTGTTCTATACAATTGGATTGTCTATGCTACAATCCAATGGTTGCTCATGATGCTTCTAATCCCAGATTTTCAGATTTAGCAAGATGATGGTTTATGCTTTAAAAAGTTTGAATAGACTATTCTCATTTCACAAATGAACAAAATACTTGCTTCCTAAAATTCAATTCATAGTCTGAAACAAACACATGAAGAAAGTCACGCTTACAAATTTTAAGCAAAGAAATGAGGATTTCTAACCAAAGTTTCAGCTAAAATCTAATCCAGGGATATGTGTGTATGTGTGTGTGGTATACATGTGTATGTGGGTATGCGTGCTCTGTTTGTGACACTGTATTCTTTCAACACATTTTGATTAACTGACAGAATGGTTTTCAAACATTTGTCTCCAAATTCCTAACCGGGATAAACTATCTGATTTCTGAGATACACATCAGGGATCCGTCCACTGTCTTTATAAATTACAATTCATTGACTGTGTTTTCTGTTTCCAATCTCATCAAGAAGTACAGTATCTAGTTGTACCATATCTGACTAGTGTCTGTCAACAATTGGATCTGTTATTGTATTTGAAATGAGAAGCTACAACTCAGTGATTGTGCCCTTGAAATAAGACTTTGAGAGTCTTTAATTCATGCTCTTTATTCCTTGCCTTCTTACTCTGCTCTCACCACTCTTTACTCCTTTCTTCAATATTGAGACATACACAGATCATCATTTGGGGAATGGAGAATTTAGTCATGTGCCGTGTTTGCACATAGCTTTAATGTGATTGTCTATGATTCCGTAGGCAAACATAAGAACACCGAATTGCACACAAAGTCTGTAATCATATCATCTGTGGCTACAGATGGAAAACAGCCTGCACAAACAGGAGGTATTGTTAACCAGGTGGATTTCCAGTTTCAATATGTTTGAACAAATTTTTGGGTAACACAAAGACATTAGCAACTGGGCAATGCTGAAGAGGCGTCAGAAGGCACTGTCAACTCCAATCTTAACATTTTTTCAGAAAATTAAAGAATTATTTGAATAATCTTAGTATATCTGAGCCATCTGTTTGTGTAGTTAGCTTATTTCCTCATATATTTATTTCACTTTTTAAAATTATTTTGGATACATAGCATATATATATATATATATATATATATATAGTTATGGAGCTATTGAGATATTTTGACACATGCATGCGATGCATAATAATCACATCAGGGTAAATGGGGTATGCACCACCTCAAGCATTTATCTTTTATGTTACAAACAATCCAATTATACACTTAGTTATTAAAAAAGGAACAGTTAAATTATTATTGACTATAGTCACCCTGCGGTGTTATCAAGTATCAGATTGTATTCATTCTCTCTATTTTTTGTACCCATTAACCATCCCAATTTCCCCCATTCCCCATACAGCTTTTATTGTGCCGCCAACCTCCTCTCTTCTCTTTGAGTTTGGCGTTTCCTGTGACATGACCTGTAATTCAAAGAAACAACCTCCAAATTAGCTGGATGCTCTCAACCTCTAAAGAGTTTAGAATCAGGAAACATCACTATTTATGACATGTCTGTTCTCATATCGTATTTGCCTTTATTTTCTTTAGCAATAACTGGCTGTTGCACATTCAATGCCGTCATCAGCAGTTGAGGAGTGGATGGGTTTTCCTGCAATTGTCTTCCCCCTTTCCCCACCTTTTCTCACAGAGGTGACCGCAGTTGACTTCCTGACGCTCTCTGATAGGGAAGCTCCTCCGCCTCCTCACCAGGCTGCCTGGCACACTCAGCCCATCTCGATTCCAGGGCGTTCCTGTCCTCCCCAGGGCCTCTAACACGCAGCCTTGGGTAAAACACCGGTTTCAACTTTCACCTTCAGGACCACTTCCTTCCTAAGTGCCTTATTCAGCAGGAAAGGGAAACCTGTGTTGGGGTGTGGAGTTTTCCTCTCAGATTAGCATGCTTCTCTGGCTGCTGGCAAAATTAGAAAAGCGTCGAGGATAAAATGGCATTATTTTATTGAATGTCACCAGTAGGGGAAAATTTTTAACATCGACACCCAGCAAGGCTGCCCCCTTAGGCTTCAGAAGTCACCCCAGCTTTTTACAGAACCTATATAACACTTTACCTCTGAAAATGATTTCTGACGATGACCCGGATATCAAAATTAGGAAACAGCCAAAAAGCATTTCCTTTCTTTTATGTTTTTTTTGTGCCAGTTGCCCTCCCTGAGTCTTTTCATTTATCCTGGCAGAGGTTTGTCTCTTTGCCTTTAAAAGTTAAATCCACCTTCATCGCACAATGTAGAAAAAGGTGAAATTAAACTGCAGTGTGTTCCAGAGGAGAAAATCTACTTTATTCATCTCTCAGCCCTACTTTAACTTACACTGACCTAATTACAGCCCACACCAGAAGCGGAGTAGCTGAAGGAGCGCTTCTGCCACCTAGTGGAAAGAGCCTTGAACTCGGAACACGGAGACCACGGTTTTTTTTTTTTTTTTTTTGCTTTATTTTTGAAATGTCTGGCACACAAGTGCAAATGACCTTCTCTAGTCTCTGCATGAACACTGAGGATATGCATCACACATTGCTCTGTGCCTTTGGAGATTCAAAATGTAACGGTCTTCTAAAGAAGTCTATTTAGAGAAGGTTGAATTAATGGCTCTTCAGATGAACTGCAGCTTGAAAACTATTTTATTAAGACTATATGACATTTTATGAAAGTTAAATTGAAAACGATAATGCAAATATTAATACCCTTTGAAGCAATGTTTTAAATATTATGTCTTGGATTTAATATTAGGGATGTTAGCACCCTCCCCACTAAATCAATTACTCTTCCTCGTAGCCACTGCACGGTTTAGCTAGCTGAATGATTTCTTCAGTGCAGCTCCTGGCTTATTTGTTTGCTTTTAGAAGTGGTAGTGGACATTTAAGAATGCTTCGTTCTCTTCTTCTGGCTTCATTAATGAGTTATTGATCAGTGACTTGAAAGAAAAACTTGGATGAAAAATTTAGTCAGCCCTGAATCCCAATGCTAATTAAAACCAGGGAAATGAAGGAAAATGAAAGACATTTACAATGCCCAAATCTCGGGGTAGCTGATCTCCTCCTTCACCAAAGCATCAATACAGCAGCCATGAGCTGCTCAGCCTGGCATTCCTGCCTGTGTCATTGAGCAAAGAAATGTCCCTCGTGCAAAAATATCCTTGAGCATATGAAGCGAAGGAATCGGCTGTGTGCAGTGGCTAAATCAATTCAGGAATCATTAGGGTAAAGTAATGTGTAGGGTCACACTTGCATCCTTTTTAACAAAACATTCAATGGAATGTGATAATCTACATTGTTATATTAGGACACACTTCAATATCCTGGCTACAGATTGCTTATCATATTAAATCTAGACACAAAATTAGTAAAAAAAAAAA
This sequence comes from Piliocolobus tephrosceles, assembly GCF_002776525.5. Lineage (NCBI taxonomy): Eukaryota > Metazoa > Chordata > Mammalia > Primates > Cercopithecidae > Piliocolobus > Piliocolobus tephrosceles. The sequence continues at coordinate 40,499,107 of NC_045438.1, forward strand.
AAAAAAAAAAAAATTGGTCATTAATTACGAAGACTCTGTAAGTACCTAAGGTTCTCATGATCTTGTTTAGAGACTTGATGGTGCAAGAGAATATCTATATGATTTATAGCTTAACAAACCTGTTTTATTTTATAAAAACTTAGCTTGTATTTAAAAAAGTTTTCATTATTCATACATCAAATATTAATTAGAGATGCAAGTACAAGCCAGTCCCTGTAGTAGACACAAAGGTTTACATAGCTACAAGTAAAAATGAACAGTACTGGGCTCTGATACAGGTTAATTTGATTCTTCCTCAACTCTCTACACCATGAAGACTAACATAAGAAATGATGTATATGTATTGCACAGTCTCTAAAAACCGCTCTTTTCAATTTTGCTTGTTCTGTCTTAATTCAGGCCCTCTTTATTTTTAGCCTTGATTATTTCAGCTGCTTTATTTCCTATGCTCAGTTTGTGTCTGAGCAAACTTGAATTGTGTCCACTGTAATTCCCATTCACTCTTTCCACTCTTTTCAGAATCATGTTGTCTTTAGTTAAAAGCAGGTATTAATTAATTGATATATTTTAAAAGGCCAACTTAAAATCTTCCAAACTATGGCCAATTGAACTGATTTACTTTAGAGAACTCTCTTCCTACGGCCAGCTTGGTGCCAATGCTTACACATAAGCTGCTTCCTCTGAGAAAGATTTCATGATTACCTTCTCAATCATCAATAATTTTCTTGAAACTTCCTTAGCATGGATTTATAGAATTTTCTGCATTATTTCACTTAGTGCTTTCTACCTGGAACAACTGTTATCTCCTCATATAAATTTTACATTTAAAAAACCCGACAACAAGTTTTGCTGAACTTGGCCACGAGTACTGACAAATTCTAGTGAAATTTCATATAATTCTAGGTAGGTAAAATGCTAATGACTTTTCTAAGAGTTGTTTTTGACACACTGTTTTACTCTTCAGCTTAGAGCCTCAACATAGGAGGATGGGAGAGAGAGCGAGAAAGAGGACAGAGAGAAAAGAGAGGAGAGGAGAGGCGAGGCGAGGAGAGGAGAGGAGACAGAGAGAGAGAGAGAGAAAGGAAAAGGGAGAGATGGGAGAAAATACTGAAAACTGAGCAAAGGATAAGAAATGATGATGGGGGGTGTTATTATAGATCTTTTATTAGAGAGGATATTTCCCAAAGGAAAGGGAAAGAAGAGATTAAGAAAGAAAGAAGAAAGGGAAGCTGAATGAAAAGTAATAGAGGCTAGTAAAGAGAGGAAAATAATCAGAAATAAAAGAAATGTTTTATTGAAATGTACTATGCACGGGGCTTTACAGTGGTCACATGTATCATGTTGGATGCCTCTCAAAAATGTTGAGCTAATTATTGTGCCTATCTTTCAGGTTAAGAGTCTGAAGATTAGTAGGGCTCTTTGTCATACAAATAGCTGCACCGAAATCAAATCCCATGTCATTCAGACTTCAAATGCCAAGTTATTTATTGAATAGCTGTTCTGGGGAAAGTGATTGGTAGAAAATCTGATGACGTGATGAGCTCACACCAAGGGAATCATGTTTCTTATTAACATTATGGAAGACTATGGGGGAGGGAAGTATGCTTTTTTGAAAGAAAGGTAAAGCCAGATATAAACATAAGAGATGAGTTAATAGAAATTTGGAGAATGTCCTCATCTTTGCTTTGAATGAAGAAAAGATCTGTGTATGAAAACAATTGGTCCAGCAGAATGGATAAATTTTAAATGATTAATGTATATCATCAATTTAATTTCAAATGCTAATACAACAGTTACTTTCTTTTATTCCAAAGAATTTCCCGAGTACCTACCATGTTTCAGGCCCCCTTTTACATACTGGTGAACAGCATGAAGCCAGGAAGTTCCTGCATAATTGCTTTTTTAAGGAGAGGGAAAGATACATGGAAAAAACAAATAATGTATAATATAAAGGTTTTTTCTTTTTGATGAGTAAGTGCTATAAAAATATACAAGAATGGCCATAATAAAAAAAAATTAGATGAGGGCTATGGGGCAGATCATGAATGGAATGATTACTGGATTATTATGGTAGATGAAGAAACTAAGAAAGGAGAAGCATATGTTCAATACCTCATAAGAGAAATCTACAAAACTTGGTGAATGAATGGGTAAATTAAGAGTGCTGAGAAATCAAAGGAAACCCCAAGAAGTATTTATGTGACAGCTAAAGCATACATTGGCAAGGAGAAAAATGACTTAATTATTTAAAACAAAACTTTACTTAATCATTGCCAGAACTAAAATTAAGTGCCGTCAAATGACCCATTCGTTACTTTCCTACAAAACTATTGTATGGAAATAAATTAGGAAAAATCATAATCAGCACTTTTATACTGTTGGTGGGAATGTAAACTAGTACAACTACTATGGAAAGCAGTGCGGAGATTCCTTAAAGAACTAAAAGTAGATCTATACTTTGATCCAGCAATCCCACTACTAGGTCTCTACCCAGAGGAAAAGAAGTCATTATACGAAAAGGATACTTGTACACACGCATGTTTATAGCAGCACAATTGACAATTGCAAAAACATGGAACCAGCCTAAATGCCCATCAGTCAATGAGTGGATAAAGAAAATGTGGTGGATATGTATACCATGGAATACTACTCCGCCATAAAAAGGAATGAAATAATGGCACTCACAGCAACCTGGATGGAATTGGAGACCACTATTCTAAGTAAACTAATTCAGTAACGGAAAACCAAACATTGCGTGCTCTCACTTAGGTGTGGGAGCTAAGCTATGAGGATGCAAAGACATAAGAATGATATATGGAACACTGGGGACTCGGGACAAAGGGGGAGGGTGGCAAAGGATAAAAGACTTCTCACTGCTTGGGTGCTGGGTACACCAAAATCTCAGAAATCACCCCTAGAGCAATTATGCATGCAACCAAAGAGCAACAGTTTCGCAAAAACCTATTGAAATAAAAAATTTAAAAAATTAAAAACATAAATATATAAAGCAGAGTAAGGATACAGAGAGGAAGACTGTGTTGTTTTTGAGAGAGTCATCAGGAAGACAATAAAGCGAAGGAGTGAATGACATGGATATTGTGGGAAGAGCAGTAGAAGCCAACGACTAGTACAAAGTCTCTGGGGAAGGTGCGATTTATGTCTTTAAGGGCCAACAAGTACTGGAGCATAATGAACAAGAGACACAGTGGGAGGAGAAGGAGTTTGAAAAGTGGAGAAAGGCCCAACCATGTAGGGCCTACGGATATGGATGGATTTTTCATTAGGTGCAGTAGGCACAATGCCTGGAGCCCACAGTAATTTCAGATGTTCAAAAAATAATGTTTTACAATCAGAAGACAAAAATGAATTTTTTAATTAAAAAGTATTTTAACATATGCTATAAATATATTTATCTCTATACCAAGGCAGTTGTGAAATACAATGTTCAATATATATATATATATTTTTTTACAGAGGAAGACATCCACAGAAGCGAAATTGCTCAAAGTCTATGAAAGTCACAAGGTGCCCCAGCTTAGAGATAGGAATGCCAATGAAAGTTGTAATCAGGGAGGAGAGGGCATAGTTTGAGAAAAAAAGGAACCTTGGCCTGACAATTGGGAAGAAAAGAAGGATCCTATAAAGAAAACAGAAGGAATAGTCAAGAGAAAGGGGCAAATTAAAAACCCTCTATCCCCAGAACCAAGCCAATGAAGTGTTATAAGAATGAACATTCAATTTTCCTGGATAAAATGCAACATCAGCTTGTTCCTTTACTTTGCCTTATATTTAAGCTTAGAAACTGAGGATGTCTGGTGAAAAGAATTAGACAACTATCCCCCTAATTGCTGATACATGTCTTTTATTTCTTGAGTTATTTGTCCACACTAAGCACCTGGATTGTCACTGGCACCCTCTAGATAATATCTTTTTGTTGGAAAATATTTAGCTTTTATTAGGAAAATTTTGTCAAATAAAAATGGGTGCTATCTTTTTTAAAATTAAGAAATAATTCACTTAATAAAGTATATAGTATTACCTAACACAAGAATGATTAAAACCAATTATAAAATCCATAACTTTCTTAAATACTACTGTCATTGAACTTTCCACTTTTAGTCTTATTTTAATTTAGTGTGGTTTATATTGTTTGCTAAAATTTTTGATTCTGCTTTTGCTTTCCTTCAGGATATATCTAAGTCAGTTAAACTTACATTATCTTTATTTTTGCTCCTCAGATTCTTAGTTGAAAAATGATAATGCTAGTGTACTCTTCATAGATTTGTCACAAAAATAAGTAAAATATTACAAAGAAAGGACAATGCCTAACACACGAGAACTTTTCAGTAGTTTCTAACTTCCATGCTTTATAGTTTTCTATTTATCAGTAGTTTCTGACTTCCAGGCTTTATATTTTTCCATTTATCCTTTATTTCAAGAAATTATTTATCAATCAGCCTATCTGTATCTGTTTGTGTGTGTGTGCCTGTGTGTGCATTTGTGTTTATAATGTGAGTTAGGTCCTGCTCTAGGTTCTTGAGAATATACCAGTAAATATACCAATTCAAAAATTCTTCCATGATAGAAATTAAATTTTAGAGGAGTAGACAATAAACATTAAACAAAATATTGTGAGGAAAAATGCAAATTCTTGCAAGTTTGAATACATAGCTTTGTTTCATTTGAACTAATTAAGGGATTGAGACCTATGAAGAACTGCCAGTATACTGAGGGTGGCCCTTGGTGGATGTGCTCCATAAAGGGTAGAAAGCCAATGTGGCTGAAAGAGATTAAGAAAGAAAGTAGTAGATGTTGAAGGAAGAACATTAACATGCCACTCAGCATGTAGGGCCTTGAAAGCTTTCATTAAAATGCTGGCTTATAGTTTTATGGAATTAGAGTACCCTTGAAATATTCTGAATGATGGACATTATCCTAAATAAAACAAGATCACAGAGGCTCCGATGTTGAAAATTGACATTTTGTGAACAAAATTTTGGAAGCTACAAGGGAAATACAAGTAAGGCATAAGAATGACTTGGACTGAGATGGTAACATGAGAAGTAATTAGAATCTAGCTATGTTTGATGATCCATCAGTGTTTTCTAAAGAAATGTGTTAGAATGTAGGAAGAAAACAGAAGTGAAGAGGATGACTCCAAAGTTTTGATCTTTAAAACTGGATGGAGGTAGTTGCTATATTATGGTAAAGGGAAAGACTGAGAATACAGCAAATTTGGAGGAAAGGATCAGGAGTTGAGTTGTTTATTTGAAATGCAAATGGAAAAGATGAATAAGTAGTTATATATCTGAAGCTATCATTTAAGTGGCGATATCTAGAGATATATTCAGTGTTTTCAGAATACTAATGGCATTTCAAGTCATGACACTGCATGAAGTCACCAAGAGACAGTATTGATAGCAAAGAGTAGAATTTTTAAAATATTCTCAATTCTGGAGTATCCCATTATTAAGAAATCTGAAAGAGGGAAAATCTGCAAAGGAGACTAACAGGTGTGGCCATGGAGATAGGCAAACAACAAGAGAGTGTTGCTTTGGAAGCCCATTGAAAAGTGCTAATAGGAAGGAAAAGTATTCAACATGGTTCTGCTGCTTGTAAGTTAAATAAGATGAACGTTGGGAACTGATCACTGGATTTATCAACATGGAGATCATTAATGACTTGGACTAGGTAAGTACTTGTAGAGTGTAGGGAAGAAAGCATGAATGGAGTGGGCTCAAGAGAGAACAAAAAGAGAAGAAGTTAAGAAAGTAAACATATAGCATAAACAAATATCCCGGTATAGAGCATTCAATATTATTAATGTTCATGTAATTGCAAACATTTAATAAATCATCCATGATTACTATGAGCCTCAAGATAAAGCATAACAAATTATTGAGCTTCCTGAGAATTAAACAGATAATAAATCAACAGAATTTAAATGGATGCAAAAAATCTCTACCTAAGGAAATTGTTGTTGTTGTTATTGTTATTATTGTTGTTGTTATTATTGATAAAAAAAGAAGCTAAATGTAGAAATTTTTTGCAATTGAAGCAATGGCAAAAAACATAATTAGTTTTGTACTAACATAATACAACAAACACACAGAAAGAAGTACTCTGAAGCCACTAAGCCTCTGTGACATTGAGTCTAAGGTCAAATCATATGGTCAGCGTGCACTCCGTAACACTTTCAGAATCAGCAGTGCTTGTGTATTCCTCTTATAGTTGCACCTCAGATGTGTTCTTTATATTCTTTGAACTTCAAAATTAGCTATAGTTTAGTTTTAGATTTTCAAAGGTGACCTTTTATACAGGAATCACCAGTGAATGGACCATGTACACAAAAATGTCTTGTACCTTGCAAGCTAAGTACTGTTAAAATTAGAAAGTACATATTCCCTTTAAATAAAACAATGGAGTTCAAAAATAATTTAAGACAAATACTAATATTGATAAATTGACAGAAATTGAATAAAATTAACTTTCTTACAAGACAACATAAAGCAAAACAAAGAAAGTTCAAACTTGATTCATCATTTACCTATGATCGGTATCCTTAGAAATTCTTATGTCTTCAGTGTGTCTATTTAAAAGAATAGAACACAATTTCTCACTAAGACGAGGAGAATTTTACACAAGAAAAATGAATATGGAATTTTAGAAGCATTTTACAAACTATAAACATAAATAATAAAACCACTGACTATGGATTAAACTCTATTAGTTCTAAAATATTGAGGTCAAATGAAAAAGAGAGAAATCGTCAGTTAAATCACAGAAGGCCATCTTAATGAAAAGCAGGCATGTGATATCTGGAGCTGTCTACCAAAGCATGGTATCATTCAAGAGCCCACTTTATGCAGTTCAACTGAGTTTGCCTAGAAACAGATTAATTCATGATCTTATTATAAAATGTCATTTAGATTTTGGACAGATACTTCATAGACTCTTTAAGTTAATTCTATTTTAGAGCATGAAGTTGAGTCCAGCAGGGCAAAATGAAGATTTCACATGAATATCTTAATCCTTAAAGCAAGAAAGCTTTCCATAGAATAAGGCCGAGCATTTGAAGACATGACTTTCCTGGATTTTTTTCCTTAGAAAGATTTTAGAGCCTTTTTAAATCCTTTCACTTAGTCTTAAATTCTGGAAAGCCAGGCTTCAGTATTTCACCTATGTGGAATAAAACCCAAACCAAAAATGTGTGTTTAACATAAGGTTTTTTTAATGAATTATAAATAGACTCTGTTGCAATAATTTTTAACATTAGCATATAGTCTTTGCAGAATGAACCAAAACATACACATATATGCAAACATACACATTGAAAAATAAAATAAAAATAGAACATTTGTTTTGTATTAAAAATTCATTAGCATATTTGAGGGAATCAGATATATTCATAAGCTGTTTTAAATATTTAATGCAAAATATTTTACTACCAAATAAATTCATTAAAGAGCAATCGTAAATGGATGTTTTTTGTTTAATAAATATGCCAAGTTTAATTATCCCAATGTAAATAGTATAGAAGGTAGTGAACATTCAATTCACTGTAAAATTATTTTTATGTTGTATTACCTTCATTGATGTCAATTTAATTAAAGCATACATTGGCAAGGAGCAAAATGACTTAATTATTTAGAACAAAACTTTACTTAATCATTGCCAGAACAAGAATTAAATGCCCTCAAATGACCCATTCTTTACTTTCCTATAAAACTACTGCATGGAAATAAATTAAGAAAAACCATAATTAGTGTATTTTAAAATGTTTTTATCCAATAAATAGAAAATTAAAATCAACCATTTAAGAATATTCTCCATTTTTTTGACAAACATATAATACAGTTCTAAATGACTGTTTAAGGAAACCCTATCTTCCACAATTCTATGTATAGAATTCTATGTATGTAATTTATATATCAATTACAAACTTTTCTTGAACTAATCTATTTGTGTGCTTTTGCCTTCTGTTTGATTTGAATTTGCTTTTAATAGAAATACAAAAATTTGATGGGTGAGACACAGTTTTTGTAGATGAGAATCATCCGTATGCATTTTTTTTTATTATTTTTTATGTCCTGTTTATGTTTGAGCCCCTGGAACTTAGTGAGCAATAAATAAACATATATTGAATACATACATGTTTGAATGGATAAATGACCTGAAGAATAAATGAATGCATTGAAGTATCTCTTTCTTTCCCATTTTAAAAGGAAGATGTTCAGCCTTAAGATGTTAAGTAATTTGCTTAAAGAATTATATGGAAACTTTGAAGATGCTATTAACAAGCTAAGGACTCTTCATTACAGCATATTAGTATCTGTGGAAATATAATGTAAAAATGAGTAGGAGTAAAAGTTTATAGAGTGACAATTACTATAGAGGGACAAGATAACAGTAGGTAGTATGTTAATATCTGCTTAGATGCTGACTAAAATGAGCTATGAGGCAGATCACGAATGGAATAATTACTGGATTATTATGGAAGATGAAGAAACTAAGAAAGGAGAAGCATATGTTCAACAACTCATAAGAGAAATCTATAAAACTTGGTGAATGAATGGGTAAATTAAGAGTGCTGAGAAATCAAAGGAAACCCCAAGAAGTATTTATGTGACTGCTATCGTGAATGTTTGTGTCCCCTTCAAAATTCATATGTTGAAACCTAACTTCAATGTGGTGATATTAAGATATGAAGCCTTTGGGAGTTGATAAGGTCATAAGGTCATCTCATCAATGGGATTGGTGCTCCTATAAAAGAGGCTTGAAGTAACTTGTTTTCCCATTTCACCATGTGAGGACACACAGATGGCACCACCTATTAAGCAAAGAGGGGGACTTAACCAGACATCAGATCTGCTGGTACCTTGATCTTGAATGTCCCAGCCTCCAGAACTCTAAGCAATGAATTTCTGATGTTTATAAATTACCCAGTCTAAGGTATTTTGTTTTAACAGTCCAAATAGTCTAACACAGTGGGGTATCTGAAGAAAAATGTTTCCATTTTGATTAAAGAAGGAAAAAGTAACATGTTGAGAAAGATATGATTATTCCAACTTTCCAAATACTATGATTTGAAACCAGTGAGGACAACAAAACAAACATGTCTTGTAGGAATTAATTTAAAAGTACAGATTGTAACAAAATGCTAAAATGATAAGTCTGGAAATGAAGAACTGGTCTTTATCCACATTAAAGGAATGCTTGGCTTAGGCCAGGTGCAGTGCCTCACACCTGTAATCCCAGCACTTTGGGAGGCCGAGGTGGGCAGATCACCTGAGGTCAGGAGTTCCAGACCAGCCTAACTAACATGATGCAACCCCATCTCTAGTAAAAATACAAAAAAAAAAACAAAAAAAACAAAAAAAAAAACAAGAACAAAAGATTAGCCAGGCATGGTGGCGCATGCCTGTAATCCCATCTACTCAGGAGGCCAAGGCAGGAGAATCACTTGAACCTGGGAGGCGGAGGTTGCAATGAGCAGAGATTGTGACACTGCCCTCCAGCCTGGGTGGCAGAGACTCCGTCTCAAAAAAAAAAAAGCTTGAAGTTTTGAAGTTCTCAAGTAAATGAATGAATAATATGCTGATTTTCTTCTTGTTCCTCTAGAGTTTTTTTTTTTTTTTTTTTCCTTTCTTTATTAATCTTTGGGCCTTCACATTGCTGTACCATCTGCAAAGATATTCTTGCACATATCTCCTTCACATATTTTAATCATTCAACTACCAATTGAAACATCTCGTCACATCAGCGTAGCCTTGGTAAACTCAGTATGTGTTTTATACAAAGCAGGACTGTATGCACTTCACATCAATTAACTCATTTAATCCTGATGAAAACCCTATGAAATAGTACTGTCATAATTATATTTTACTTAAAGCGAGAAATGGAGACAAGGAAAGTATAAGAAATTTGTAATAACAACTAGAATCTCAGTAAGTGAGACTTGGACCAAGGCAGTTTGTCTTAATACATACTCTTAACCACCAGTCTATGCTGTTTAAGTATTTCTTTATCCTCATTTGTAATATTTTAGAATGCATAGCCCTCTGAAATTATCCTATTCATTTATTTCCTAGTCGGTTTTCTCCTATTTTAGAAAGCATTTACCCATAAAGATGAAATGTCAAACATCCAAACTTTCAATGTAAGTATGCAGTTTAAAAAAATATGCTCAAGTCAAGCAGAGAAGTTAAAAGTTGTCCTAGATTATATTAATTTATACATTCACACACTTTATACCACGTGATTTTTCAGACCCTCTCATTACAGAGGTGAGATATATTTCTGCCTCCCTTGGCTTTGTTTTCAGCCCTGAAGCATACTATAGACAAGGGGATATGTGTCGTAGTAACTTGATAAGAGGCTAGAAAAAAATGTTTGCAATACCTCTCTTTCACCATTAGAACATGACTAGCTCACTGGTTCAAGGGACTGATCCAGTTGAGTGGAGTCCAATCCCCAGCTTATCTTCAAATTTAGGAACCGAGTAATGATTATTATGTTATGTCACCAAGCTTTTGTGCTTGTTTGTAATACAGCGCTTTTTATAGTAAGAGCTGATTGATAGAGAAATTGGTACCAGAAAAGGGTACTGTCATTATAAAAATCTAAATTTTCTGGCATTGCCTTTACAACAGGCAGCAGTCTCTGAGGAAATGGTTAGAAGAGGTTGGGAAAATGCCAAGGGAACTGTTTCAGGAGGATGAAAAATTGGAGACATGTGTTTTGTAGTGATGAAATATTTGATAAAACTCCCACGTGAGGTTATTTAGAAGATTGAAAATGCACCTAATGAATTTTTAGATTTGGAAAAGGAGACCTCTGGAGAAAATAAAATGTTGACAGCTTGAGTTTTACCCTTTTCGGTACAAAAAATAAAAACTAAAAGTAAGGGCTGAGCTCAGAACAGACTTTGTAAGCAGAATTTAGAATTCATATGTAGTTGAGAACTTGTTGGGTTGGAAAATAACAACTTTTTCTCATCTTTAATCATCCAAATCTTCTCAAAATAAGATATAGATAGGGTCAAGAACCTTCCTTCCGTATTATGTTCATGTACGACAATAAAACATGTACGCAGCCCTGTTAGGTGCTAAAATATATTATAAAATGAGCTGTTTTAAATATGTGGTACTGGTGCATAAATGAGTAGATTAATGGACTATAGCAGGAACAATAATGAGACATACTTTTGGAGACACCCGAGCACCACTCTATCTAGGAGGTTGTGAATCAGCAGTTAAAAATGCAGATTTTCTGCCGTCAAAGACTGGGGAGGACTGTGGCAAATTAATATGATCACAAATCATTTGTTACTCTTGTTATTGGGGGGGGGGGCAGAGTTTTGTTCTACTGCCTTTGAACTTGGTCTTGATTTCTACGAACAACAGAAAGAAAAGGTGATATAAAGGGTCAATGGAATGTGGCTGACAAATGCTTCTCCAGCTCTGGAAATAAGCTATCTTGGACATGTAGGCTGATGGAGTCTGCAAATGAGGACATCTACATGAGAGACCCTAAGCAAGGACCAAGCCACTGAGCTCAGTCAACCCACAGAAATCTGAAAAATACCAATAAATTGTGAGATTAAACTACTAATTTGGAAGGTGCTTCATTATAGAACAATAGATAAGTAGGAAGAGGCAGATGATGAAAGCTTGAAAACCAAAGAATTAAAATAAATTCAGGCAAAGGTAAGTTCTGTGAAGGAGATACAAGAAATTGAAGAGTTCAGGATCCATATGCATCCATTGATTGATTTAATTTTGAACAGTAGTATACAGGAAATTAGCCTGAAAGGACTTGATCTAGGATTAAATGAGTATGAACAACTTATAAGCAATTTTGGAACAAATCATTAACTAAAAATCAATGCTGAATGCCCTTATGTATGTCTTTCAAAATAAATGGCATATGAAATAGTCAAATGGGCCTGGCATGATGGCTAACACCTGTAATCTCAGCACTTTGAGAGGCAGAGGCGGGTGGAGCACGAGGCCAGGTGTTCAACACCAGCCTGTCCAACGTGGTGAAATCCCATCTCTACTAAAAATACTAAAATTAGCTAAGCATGGTGGCACACACCTGTAATCCCAGCTACTGGGGAGGCTGAGGCAGGAGAATCACTTGAACTCAGGAGAATCACTTGAGCCCAGGAGTCGGAGGTTGCAGTGAGCTATAGTGCCACTGCACTCCAGCCTGGGTGGCAAAGCGAGACTCCATTTCAAAAAAAAAAAAAAAAAAGGAATAGTCAACTGGAAAATATTCTCTATTAAAAAGTAGTTAAAAGAAATATAAGAGTAATTAAAACGTTTATAGAATAAATGCCAAAGGTATCAGATTATTTCATATGTAACGTGATCATAAAATTCAAAGGGAAGTAACATCCTAAATTATAAATGAACAATATAAATGAATGAATATTTTTTTTAAAAAAAACGCAAATTGTAAAAAATAGTCAACCTCATAATTATTAGTAAAATGAAAATTAAAAATTATTGATATATTTCAAACCTTTTTCTTTAGTAAATGAATGTTCAAAAAATAGAATCAGGCAGTCTGTTGGTGAGTGTCAAAAGTAAGTGTCTGATATCTTACTACCAGGCAAGCATGTAGTTACAGTGACAGATCCAGGCATACACACCATCCAAAGAACCACACTCACCAGAAAAGTTTTAAGAATAAAAAAATAACTCCTGTTTACTCTAGGTAGGTTCAAAAATTTGTAACATTTTGTTTCATTTGCTTTACCATTTGTTCATTTTTTCCCTCTGTCTTACTCTAAATTTATAATTTATTTCTGTGTCAATCTTGCTGTGAAATCTATTATTTATTCATAATATGTTTATTCAAACCAGTTTCAGTATAATTTATCCCTGTATTTATAAACCTTTTGGAGTGTATTTCATAAGAACAAGAAATCAAGAGATGTAACATTATTACTAAAACAATTTTGTACCAACAGTTCATATTCGAATGTCCCTAATTGATCAATCAGGTCTTATATAGAATGTTTTTCTACTAAGAAATTCAATTTAGTATCACTCATAAGACTAATTGTCATGTTCCTTTTAGCTGCTTTAATCAGAAAATTTCTCAGTTTTTATCATTTTTCATTTTGACATTTTAAAAATGACAGCCCAATTATTTTGTAGATTATCCCACAATTTGAGAATTCAATATTTCTTCATATTCACATTATTCATATTTTTGTTGGCGTATTCAAAAATGAGACTGTACTATTCTCGGTGTATCATAAAAGAGGGTACATGATGACAGTTCATCCCCTTAATGGTGAAATTAACTTTAATTACTTTATTAAGTATAAGGTAACTAAATTAAGGTCCTGATGACAAAGTTTATACACTATAAAATTATTATTTTTTATTTGTATTTGAAACATTTCATGGGAGAAAACTGTGAAAGTGAAAATATACTGTTCATTGTCAAGTTTTCACACCGTAGATTCAGTACCTGTTGCTTTTATTCGTTTGGGCTAAATTAATTATTAGTATGACGGTTACAAAATGTTGATTTTCTAACTCCACTTTTTATTGTACATTTAGTAACTTCTGTGTCACTCTAAGGAAAAAAAAAAAAAAAAAACTTCCCTTCCATATTTATTTACATGTTCATTTGTCTATCAGTTTTTCTATTAATCATCTATCATCTGCATAGGTATTAAGATAGATAGATAGATAGATAGATAGATAGATAGATAGATAGATATCCACACATGTACAGAGACAGAGAGTAAGAAGAAAGAGAGAGAGAGAAAGGAGGGGAAAAAAGAGCGAGATGGAAAGAGACAGAGAGAGAGAGAGAATTGTTACTTTCCAAAATTCATATTCCATTTTTGTTTAAACTTTTAATTCATGGATGTACTGATATCATTTAACTTAACAGAATATACAAATAATGTAAGAAAAATAATTCCAAGATAGCAATGATATTAAAGATATAATAATATAATTTTAAAAAATTACCTCTAAATGTTCATAAAATGTTTTTAATAAAACCTCTCGCTGAAATTTTCAACCTCTCTCATTATTCTTTCGAAAAAGAGCATTATATTTTCAAATAAAAAAAATGCCTGTTAAAGTTATACTTTGTTAAATCAGTTGTTTTATCTCCTCAATAATGAATGATGATAACCAGGAAATGACCCTTGGCATGTGACAAACTGAGATTAAACAAAAAAAATTCTATAAGAATTTAATCCTAATATGTAAGAGATCTGGTAAGAAATTTATCCATTAAAATGTGGAGATAACAATTATATTACCTATTTTATAGGATTGTGGTAAGGACTGAAGGAGAGAATTAAATGAGAGAAAGCCATAAATTTCTTAGAACAGTACCTGACATAGAAACACCATTTAAAACTACCATTACTTTTCTTCTTTTTTCTTTCGATTTCTGTTTTCACTTCATTTCATTCATTTGATCCTCAATTGCTGATACTCTTTCTTCCAGTTGATCAAGTCAGTTACTGAAGCTTGTGCATTTGTGACCTATTTCTCATGTCATGGTTTTCATCTCTGTCAGTTCGAAGAAAAAGAAATGAACAAAGCCTGCAAGAGGTATGGGATTATGTAAAAAGACCAAATCTACGTCTGATTGGTCTGCCAGAAAGTGAGGAGGAAAATGGAACCAAGTTGGAAAACACTCTTCAGGATATCATCCAGGAGAACTTCCCCAACCTAGTAGGGCAGGCCAACATTCAAATTCAGGAAATACAGAGAATGCCACAAAGATATTCCTCGAGAAGAGCAACTCCAAGACACATAATTGCCAGATTCACCAAAGTTGAAATGAAGGAAAAACTGTTAAGGGCAACCAGAGAGAAAGGTCGGCTTACCACAAAGGGAAGCCCATCAGACTAACAGCAGATCTCTCAGCAGAAACTCTACAAGCCAGAAGGGAGTGGGGGCCAATATTCAACGTTCTTAAAGAAAAGAATTTTAAACCCAGAATTTCATATCCAGCCAAACTAAGTTTCATAAGTGAAGGAGAAATAAAATCCTTTACAGATAAGCAAATGCTTAGAGATTTTGTCACCACCAGGCCTGCCTTACAAGAGACACTGAAAGAAACATGGAAAGGAACAACTGGTACCAGCCATTGCAAAAACATGCCAAAATGTAAAGACTATTGAGGATAGGAGGAAACTGCATAAACTAACGAGCAAAATAACCAGTTAATATCATAATGGCAGGATCAAGTTCACACATAACAATATTAACCTTAAATGTAAATGGACTAAATGGTCCAATTAAAAGACACAGACTGGCAAACTGGATAAAGACTCAAGACCCATCAGGCTGCTGTATTCAGGAGACCCATCTCACATGCAGAGACATACATAGGCTCAAAATAAAGGGATGGAGGAAGATCTACCAAGCAAATGGAGAACAAAAAAAAAGCAGGGGTTGCAAACCTAGTTTCTGATAAAACAGACTTTATACCATCAAACATCAAAAGTGACAAAGAAGGCCATTATATAATGGTAAAGGGATCAATTCAACAGGAAGAGTTAACTATCCTAAATATATATGCGCCCAATATAGGAGCACCCAGATTCATAAAGCAAGTCCTTAGAGACTTACAAAGAGACTTAGACTCCCATACAATAATAATGGGAGACTTCAACACTCCACTGTCAACATTAGACAGATCAACAAGACAGAAAGTAAACAAGGATATTCAGGAATTGAACTCATCTCTGCAGCAAGCAGACCTAATAGTCATCTACAGAACTCTCCACCCCAAATAAACAGAATATACATTCTTCTCAGCACCACATCACACTTATTCCAAAATTAACCACATAATTGCAAGTAAAGCACTCCTCAGCAAATGTACAAGAACAGAAATTACAACGAACTGCCTCTCAGACCACAGTGCAATCAAACTAGAACTCAAGAATAAGAAACTCAATCAAAACTGCTCAACTACATGGAAACGGAATAACCTGCTCCTGAATGACTACTGGGTACATAATAAAATGAAAGCAGAAATAAAGATGTTCTTTGAAACCAATGAGAACAAAGATACAACATACCAGAATCTCTGGGACACATTTAAAGCAATGTGTAGAGGGAAATTTATAGCACTAAATGCCCACAAGAGAAAGCTGGAAAGATCTAAAATTGACAACGAACACCACAATTAAAAGAACTAGAGAAGCAAGAGCAAACACATTCAAAAGCTAGCAGAAGGCAATAAATAACTAAGATCAGAGCAGAACTGAAGGAGATAGAGACACAAAAAAGTCCTCCAAAAAATCAATGAATCCAGGAGTTGGTTTTTTGAAAAGATCAACAAAATTGATAGACTGCTAGCAAGACTAATAAAGAAGAAAAGAGAGAAGAATCAAAGAGACACAATAAAAGATGATAAAGGGGATATCACCACCAACCCCACAGAAATACAAACTACCATCAGAGAATACTATAAACACCTCTATGCAAATCAACTAGAAAATCTAGAAGAAATGGATAATTTCCTGGACACTTACATTCTCCCAAGACTAAACGAGGAAGAAGCTGAATCCCTGAATAGACCAATAGCAGGCTCTGAAATTCAGGCAATAATATATTGCCTACCAATCAAAAAAAGTCCAGGACCAGATGGATTCACAGCCGAATTCTACCAGAGGTACAAGGAGGAGCTGGTACCATTCCTTCTGAAACTATTCCAATCAATAGAAAAAGAGGGAATCCTCCCTAACTCATTTTATGAGGCCAACATCATCCTGATACCAAAGCCTTGCAGAGACACAACAAAAAAAGAGAATTTTAGACCAATATCCCTGAAGAACATCGATGCAAAAATTCTCAATAAAATACTGGCAAACTGGATCCAGCAGCACATCAAAAAGCTTATCCACCATGATCAAGTGGGCTTCATCCCTGGGATGCAAGGCTGGTTCAGCTCACACAAATCAATAAACATAATCAAGCATATAAATAGAACCAAAGACAAAAGCCACATGATTATCTCAATAGATGCAGAAAAGGCCTTTGACAAAATTCGACAGTCCTTCACGCTAAAAACGCTCAATAAATTCAGTGTTGTTGGAACGTATCTCAAAATAATAAGAGCTATTTATGACAAACCCACAGCTAATATCATACTAAATGAGCAAAAGCTGGAAAAATTCCCTTTGAAAACTGGCACAAGACAAGGATGCCCTCTCTCACCACTCCTATTCAACATAGTGTTGGAAGTTCTGGCTAGGGCAATCAGGCAACAGAAAGAAATAAAGGGTATTCAATTAGGAAAAGAAGAAGTCAAATTGTCCCTGTTTGCAGATGACATGATTGTATATTTAGAAAACCCCATTGTCTCAGCCCAAAATCTCCTTAAGCTGATAAGAAACTTCAGCAAAGTCTCAGGATACAAAATTACTGTGCAAAAAAAAAA
>NC_045438.1:40516648-40730958 GCF_002776525.5 Piliocolobus tephrosceles
AAAAAAAAAAAAAAAAAAAAAAAAAAATCACAAGCATTCTTATACACCAGTAACAGACAAACAGAGAGTCAAATCATGAATGAACTTCCATTCACAATTGCTTGAAAGAATAAAATACCTAGGATTCCAACTTACAAGGGATATAAAGGACCTCTTCAAGGAGAACTACAAACCACTGCTCAGTGAAATAAAAGAGGACACAAACAAATGGAAGAACATACCATGCTCATGGATAAGAAGAATCAATATCATTAAAATGGCTATAGTGCCCAAGGTAATTTATAGATTCAATGCCATCCCCATTAAGCTACCAATGAGTTTCTTCACAGAATTGGAAAAAAACTGCTTTAGAGTTTATATGGAAGCAAAAAAGAGCCCACATTGTCAAGATAATCCGAAGTCAAAAGAACAAAGCTGGAGGCATCATGCTACCTGACTTCAAACTATACTACAAGGCTACAGTAACCAAAACAGCATGGTACTGGTACCAAAACAGAGATTCAGACCAATGGAACAGAACAGAGTCCTCAGAAATAATACCACACATCTACAGCCATCTGATCTTTGAGAAACCTGAGAAAAACAAAAAATGGGGAAAGGATTCCCTATTTAATAAATGATGCTGGGAAAATTGGCTAGTCCTAAGTAGAAAGCTGAAACTGGATCTTTTCCTTACTCCTTATACGAAAATTAATTCAAGATGGATTAGAGACTGAAATGTTAAACCTAATACCATAAAAACCCTAGAAGAAAACCTAGGTAATACCATTCAGGACATAGGCATGGGCAAAGACTTCATGTCTAAAACACCAAAAGCAATGACAACAAATGCCAAAATTGACAAATGGGATCTAATTAAACTAAAGAGCTTCTGCACAGCAAAAGAAACTACCATCAGAGTGAGTAGGCAACCTACAGAATGGGAGAAAATTTTTACAATCTACTCATCTGACAAAGGGCTAATATCCAGAACCCACAAATAACTCAAACAAACTTACAAGAACAAAACAAATAACCCCATCAAAAAGTAGGCAAAGGATATGAACAGACATTTCTCAAAAGAAGACATGCCTACAGCCAACAGATACATGAAAAAATGCTCATCATCACTGGCCATCAGAGAAATGCAAATCAAAACCACAATGAGATACCATCTCACACCAGTTAGAATGACAATCATTAAAAAGTCAGGAAACAATAGGTGCTGGAGAGGATGTGGAGAAATAGGAACACTTTTACACTGTTGGTGAGATTGTGAACTAGTTCAACCATTATAGAAAACAGTATGGCAATTCCTTAAGGATCTAGAACTAGAAGTACCATATGACCCAGCCATCCCATTACTGGGGATATACCCAAAGGATTATAAATCATGCTGCTATAAAGACACATGCACATGTATGTTTATAGCGGCACTATTCACAATAGCAAAGACTTGGAATCAACCCAAATGTCCATCAGTGACAGACTGGATTAAGAAAATGTGGCACATATACACCATGGAATAATATGCAGCCATAAAAAGGGATGAGTTTGTGTCCTTTGTAGGGACATAGATGCAGCTGGAAACCATCATTCTCAGCAAACTATCACAAGAACAGAAAACCAAACACCACATGTTCTCACAAATAGGTGAGAACTGAACAATGAGATCACTTGGACTCAGGAAGGGGAACATCACACACTGGGGCCTATCATGGGGAGGGGGGATGGGGGAGGGATTGAATTGGGAGTTATACCTGATGTAAATGACGAGTTGATGGGTGCTGATGAGTTGATGGGTGCAGCACACCAACACGGCACAAGTGTACATATGTAACAAACCTGCACATTATGCACATGTACCCTAGAACTTAAAGTATAATAATAATAAAAAAAGAAAGATTAAAAAATAATAACAATAATAAAATAAAAATACCATTATTATTTTGATGATGTGATTCCTATACAGTGTATACAAAATATTCCCTATCAGGTAAGAAAAAGTAAAAGATTAATAACAGGTTAAATGAATATTTGGTATGGTGAAAATATCTTGAAATTTGAAATCTATCATTTTGTATTTGAATTCTAACGTGTTACCCTTGTAAATGATGTTTTCCACTTGCTAGGTGAACATACGTGAAATTATTTAACTATCCTGCACTGAAAATTATTGAGCTATTCTGCACTGTTCAGTCCCTTTAACCATAAAATGGACATGATGATGATAATGACTTTTGCCTTATGTGAAGATTCTCTTTAATTCACTTACTTAATGAAATTTGTATTTAAAATATTTTAAAATTAGAGAAAAACATAATACACACATATCCTTATGTAGAATTGGCAAATATTAATATACTGACAAATCTACTTGAGATTTTTTCTTTTAAGTGCAATATTATAGAAATATTACAGAGCAACATCCAGTGGTCCTCCTCTCTTCCAAACCACTTCGTTACACAGACATGAGCAGTACTTGGAAACTGGAATATTTATTTTCTCTTCACTTACTATGTAAATGATACAGTGTGTCATATCATATACTTTAGAAGCACATAAATGATATGATTTTATATGTGGTTGAGCAAACTATTTATTATCCAGATTTACAGATACTGATAAATATAGTACACTTACTATAATCTCAATGAAATTTAAGTGTAGTTTATTATTATTATTGTTACCATTATTACTATTGCAAACATGTGTAAGTATTATGCTAGTTTTCTGCAATATAAAATAAACATTTTGACATTTTTAAGATATTCATTGTAAGCTAGTAAGTGATGAATGTGGGGAAAAGAAAGAGATCAGCCTGTTACTGTGTCTATATAGAAGGAAGTAGACATAAGAGACTCCATTTAGTTCTGTATTTGAAATGCTGTTAATCTGTGACCCTACCCCCAACTTTGTCCTTGCTAGAGACATGTGCTGTGGTGACTTAAGGTTAAAAGGATTTTGGGCTGTGCAGAATGTGATTTGTTAAACAAGTGCCTAAAGGCTGCTTGTGGTTAAAGGTCATCACCATTCTCTTAAATCTCAAGAAAGAGAAAAACATTTGTCTCCTGCCCCTCCCTGGGATTGGAACATCTCCGGGTAAAACCCATTGTGTGCTTTGTTTACTGAGTAAGGAGAAGACCGCCTTTAGGAATAAGGTGGGGCTTGCTGGAGCAATACTGCTAAAAGGTTTATGGAGATGTTTGCATATGCATCTCAAGGCACAGCATTTTCCTTTAAACTTATCCATGTTACAAGGATTTTTGTCCATATGTCTTACTGCCGATTTCCTCCCTACAATGATCCTATTTTCTAGCTACTCCCCTATCTTTTAGATGGTAAAGATAATTATCAATAAATACTAAGGGAACTCAGAGGCCGGTGCCAGTGTGGGTCCTCTGAAAACACAGCACTGGTCCCCTGGGCCCCGCTTTTCTTTCTCTATACTTTGTCTCTGTGTCTATTTCTTTTCTCAAGTCTCTCGTCCCACCTAACGAGAAGCACCCACAGGTGTGGAGGGGCAGGCCACCCCTTCAATGAATATTTGGAGATGATGCTTGTGAGTTTGAAAAGAAAATGTTCTCTAAAACTTAATTGCAGCCTATAATTAAAACCAGCTATTTTCTTGATATTTTGAATATTTTATATCCACATTCTTTGCAACCTATTCTAATGAAATTATGAGTTATTATGCTATAATCTCCCAAAAGGCTTCTGTTTTCATTATTCTTTGTATTTGGTAAACTTTTATTTGGAGTATTTTGAGTCTCTATTGCTAGTTATATAAAGGTTATTTTATATTTATTACATATTATTTATTTTAGCATCAACTAATGAACCAAATAGCCAATTAGCATCAGTTTAATATTACTACAACAGATTTATTTGGTTGCTGTTGCTATTATTGTTATTATTATTATAATCTGAGAATATATATCTATTAATGCTTTTATTTCCAGTCTGTGACATATTGTAGGTTTCTCTTACTTTCTCTCTCAAATATACCTTTAAAAATATTTCTTAGCATGTAGCATTTAATATATTGATTGCTACATGTTTGAATTAATATCTATAGTCTTGTTTTCTATTTACCCTCCTTATCTGTTCCTTGTTCTCTTTTTCTCTTTTTAGTTTTTCCATCAAATTTATTTAAACATTTTGTCCCTACCTCCAAAACATACATATTCACACACTTTCTTTTTAAAAAAGTTCTAGTTTTTCCTCAACTAATAGATTGAAAGTTGTATGTTCATTATTTTTTTAGCAAAATACAAGAATATACTGAGGATGCATACTTTTTTTAAGAGAATATGGCTTTTCAATTTTTATTATATCTGAGAATCCTAGCATATCTGTTTACAAGTAAGTTTTGTTCTTTTACAGTTTTTGTTCATCCTCTCTGGAAAATTATAAGGAGCTTAAATTTTTTAATTGAATTATTTCATTTTCCATGTCCTTTTAATACAATATTTTAATTCTAATGCTATTTAAACCTAATTATTATCAGATTATCAAGACATGTGCTTCCCGTTGTATTATATATTTCATTTTTTCTGTGTTCAGCTATTTTTTAAATAAATATATCTAATGTTAGTTACTCAATGGAAACCTCTAAGTGGTGATTTCTTTCTATTCATTAAGCTCTCTTTAATTTATCCTCATTTTGGCTGATGATAATGAGCAACAGATTTATCCTTTGATAACTATTTTTCCATCACATGTTACATGTATCATTTTGGTTTTCTTATCTATATATCTTTATGATAAGAAGTCTGTTAAATTTGTACCTCCTGTGTACATAATCTTCCTTTTCTGTGAAGTTTGATTTTGAAATTTAGTTTTCACTTTTTGGTGCTCACTTTCTGACGCTCACTTTCTGATGTTTGTAGAGATAAGATTGTGTCCACTAATCCTGATAAACACTTATCTATGCTTCTTAAATCTAGACATTTCTGATTTCTTTTTAATTATAAAAAATTTTCCTCTCTTATCTCTGTGAATGTTATATCTTTCTTATCTTTTACACTCAGAGATAAAACGTGTTAATTAAATGTTTTTTCATATTTTCCTTCTCTTTATCTAGTTTACATAATTTCCTCAGATTCACATTAAACTTTACCTGTAAACTTTCTCCTCTTCAGCTATGTATAATGCTGTTCAATTGCCCACTCATTATTTAATATCAATTACATATAGCCACACATATGGGTAAATGTTTATAGAGGCATACAGACATAAATAAGAATATAGAGAGAGATGGAGATTTTTCTACAAGATCTGTGTAGTTTTTATCAAGCGCTTTTGTTCTTTTGGTTTCTGTAATATTTCCTCCTTTCATTATAATTATTTTTATTATAAATTTTGGGATAATTTTATTCTTTTCTATTCTTTAATCACATTTCTTATAAATAGTTTCATTATATCAATTTGGGGATTACTAATTCTTCTGTTTGTAATTTCTGCTGACTTCACCTTAGAGTGAATTGATAATTCTTATGATTGCAAAGTTTTATATGTAAGTTCTTCTTTAGTGAAGGCTTAGTTTGTGTTTGTTTCCCTGACCAAGTCCTCTATGACCTACTTTATGGAAAAGCTTCTATAGAGTAGTTCAAGTTTAATTGTACGGGTATCCCAGAGCTTTAACTGAAACTATTTTTATTTTATCACTAATTTATAGTCATGAGATTACTGCACATTTGGATAATAAAATATACATCTGGACATTTGGGTCCCACAACTTCATGCATCTTTACTCTAGGGTTTAATCATTTTATTAGAGATCTGCACTCTCTGTCCCAAACCCCAAACTCTCTCTCGGAGACCTGGGAAGACAATCATACTTTTCACTTCTCTCTATTGAATACAGTTTCCTTAGTAATTTTATTTTAATCAAGGACAGTCCTTACGTAAGAGTTACAGTTTTAGCTCTGAAGGGTTAAGACTGCATCTTTCCTTATTAAAAATCCAGACTTTTGTTGGTAGAGTGATTCCAATTTTATTCTATTATCCAGGTCACTTTCAAGTTAAGTCATGAGTTTTCCATTCCCAGTTTGAGTTTACTCTTCATGTCCAGGGTTTCTTGTTTCCTCTTAAACTTAACTTTCATCTTAAAGTGGTAATTTATATTTTTCACAGTATTTTTATGCATTTCAAACATGAAGTTTTTGATCAGGTTAGTCATCCATGTTGCTGGAAGCCATTTCTATATATTTTTCACTTTGTCAATTACTATTATGAGAAAAAGCTACATAAGCAAGATCAAAAGCAATAGAATTAAAACGAGGAGAGATTTTAATACTTTTGCAAGATGGAATATAATAATATATGTTTAAATTTGATTCAGGGAATGGACTTGAGCACATCATGACCTGTATTTTTCTGTAACACCATGACTCTGAAAATTCACTTAACTTTGTTGAACCCATAAGGAAGAACTAAATTGAGATATAGCAGCACAAAACACAACTTGCCTTCAAGCTTTTATAAATTTCTACAATGAAATTATTATATAAAAGAGCCTTAAAATATTTCTCCTATAATGTCCTCATTTAACAAGTAAAGAAATACACAACATATAAGCAATCCATAGTGTCAGATTCCATTCTACAGACTCATTTCCTTCTTCTATACCAGTGTCCTTTCCAGGTTGAGACTCCCCAAGTCTAATGTAGAAACCTTTAAAAACTTTAGAAGTAATTGTATTCCAATCTGCCAAGGAGGTAACTTTCAATTTGAGTAAATGTATAGATGGCTAGATTCCATCCATTCATAAGGAAAATAAGTATTATGTCATTTGAAAATTACATTATTAAATGTTATATTTTAAAATTATCAATGTCCCTCCAACTCCTAAATTATGGTTTTTTTGTGTGTGTATGTGTGTGTGTGTGTGTGTGTGTGTGTGTGTAGAGAGAGAGAGAGAAAGAGAGAGAGAACCCCATGGAATGCTATATAGCTTTGATTGCTTGAACAAAACAATAATAATAATATCTAGTTCGTGAATCACAATTCTTGTTAAAACTGAAAGATTTATGCTGGAACAGAAAATCATGAAAAGAGCTACACCTAACGCAAATGTCTGATAGGAAGACAGATTGTTAATATATATTAAAAAATCTAAAACAAAAGAAAAGTTGTGAAACTCTGTGCATGAACTTTTAATATTTTTAATATTTTATGAAGATTCTTAGGGTTCAGTTCACTCTATCTCTATTCTGTCCAAAGTATACTATCACTCTTACTCTCTGAAAGTGGACAAAATTTGTTTTTCTAAGAAAATTATGGACCTCATGAGAATTTGAAAAGTCTAAGTGTTACCAAATAGAGAGAAAAATTTTACCACGATTTGCTGTATCTAGATAAGAAATTGTGTGTGTGTGTGTGTGTAGAAGATAAATTCAATGACTATAAATAACATATTTGGAACAGTTGGGTAGTTTTGATATGGACTATAGCATATTAGATAAAAGTAATGTACTCATATTTCTTGAATAGTTTGATAACTATAATGCTGTAGAAAATATATTCTTAGGGGATATGTGTTGAAGTGTTTAGGGCATGTAGTATGGTATCTACAACTTTCAAATGTGTGTGCGTGTGTAACAGGGGGATGACAAACTTAATTGGTGGATCTGGGTAAAAGGTATATGGATGTTCTTTTCACTTATTTGACAAATTATGCAGGCTTCTCAAAGTGTACACATCTACCGGGTTTCCCAGTTCAAGAAATAATGAAATCTCTCATTCCTTTGTCAAATTGAAAAACACTGCTTTCTCTTTCTCTACACATATTTAATCAGTACTCAATTGCTGCAGATTTTTAGCTCTTAAATGTGTTCAAAGACATCTGCTTCTCTCAAAACCTATACCATGGATTATACTAACAGTATCTTTGACAAATATATTACCCTGCACAACTATGATCAATTTCCCTCATGAAAGCGATAATAATCTTGCTAAAACATAAAATATAATGATGTCACTACCCTTTAAATACTTTCAATGGCTTCCTGTGATCCTCAGAACAAATCCCTTAAGGCAAATTTTAAGAGGTCTCATCTGTAATTTATCTTTGGCCTTCAGTGGAATGCTGGGCTCTTCGTTGTTGCTCAATTTCTTCTTTCTAACTGAAGTTATTTTCCTGCCATCTTCCCCTGCAAATTCTTTTAATTTGTTGAATTCTCAGACTAGATGTCACTCCCTTCAAAAATTCTTCATGAGCTAGAAGACTACACTTCTCATATAGTATAGTACTGTACTATCTAAATGAGTTCTCCTGCGTGTACCCCATAGTCCCTGTGCTCACTAATCTTCCTGCATGATAATCTCCAGCTGTGCTTCCTGTCCTTTAGCACAGCAGTCCCCAACCTATTTGACACCAGGGACTAGTTTCATGGAAGACAATTTTTCCAGAATGGTGGGGACAGGGTGTTGGATTCAGGATGAAAACTTCTACCTCAGATCATCAGGCATTAGATTCTCATAAGGAGTGTGGGACCTAGATCCCTCACATGCACAGTTCTCAATAAGGTTCACACTCCTATGAAAATCTAATGCTGCTGTTCATCTGACAGAAGGCAGAGGAGCTCAGGGACAATGCTCGCTCACCGCTCACCTTGTACGGTGCGGCAAGAATCCTAACAGGCAGTGGCCCCTGGGGATTGAGGCCATCTGCTTTAGCAGATATTGTTTCCATCTTTCCTAATTTTGTACACCACCATCTGAATGAGTGACTAAAACATGGTACACGCCCCATAGATAATTGTCAAATAATTACTGTTTGGACTATACAGTGAAACTAATTTGTAATAGAATGTTTATAAATTCACTTTCAATTTTATAATAGGGCCATTCAAAGCTGCTAGATGACTGATGAGAAAGAAGAAAGTATTCTATGATTTCTAAGAAAAAGGAAAATCTATTTGGATGTCAGATATAACTTTTGTTAATTTCATTATTCTTGAAAGAGGGTCTTACTAGGTGAGAGAAAATGGGGTGAAACACTATTAAAATAATCTATAGGAACAGAATATATAGGAACAGAAAGCATATCAGTGGTTGCCTAAGTCTGGAGGGGTGGAATTGACCGAGATGGCACAAGAGCAACAGAAATGTTCTATTTCTTTATTGTGTGGTTGTTACAAAGATGTATAAATTCCTCAAAACTCATCAAAATATATACTTGAAAGTGGTACATTATACTTCAATTATGTTGATTTTTTAAATGCTTCAGTAATTTAAACAGCTCCTCAATAACATTTCCAGCAGAGAAAGTGTTCAACAGTTTTTGCTGTTGGGGAAAAATGCTATGAGATAATATTACTTAAAATTTCTAAATAGTAGTAATAATGCTGAAATCAGTTTAAAGAGCCTTTTTATGGTAGTTTGTACATAAAAGGAAATTAATGGGTCCTACACTAATTTTATTCAGTGATTAAATCACCAAACTACTGATCTTTCCCTTGCTTATTCATAGACCGTCAGGTAATTAGGACTGTCTCTACTATATCATCTGCCAGCTGTGAGGAGAATGAGAACAATAGTTATGCAGTTCAGTGGAATCATTACCATTCATATAGGAAAACAGGACCTTTGTAATTGTTAACAACAGGGCTAGATATATTTCTTTACCATTTTCGTTGTACTTATTAAATAAAAAGCCATTAGCCAACCAAAGACTTAGATGTCTATGTGCATATACAATTAATTAATTCTAATTTCTTTAATAAGACTATTATTATTGTAGCACTGGAGTAATTCTAAGGAATAAAGAAAAAATCAATCAGGGTTTAATTCTAATATCAAGACATCTTACAGAAATATGTTTCTTAAACATACATCAATCTTTATCTTAAAAATCACAGTTAAGTATCTAATAAATACCATATCAAGTCAAATTGAGTAAAGCAAAGAGAGTCATCCACAGTTTTGGGCCTCTAAAACTAAAAATACTCTTTCCTCTTATTGCTTCAACTTTGACTCTGTTGAAAACACACACGTATACAAACTTTAACACACAATTGGGAAATATTAATGGAAAAATAAAACACGAATATTAATACCTATGAGACAAACAAGTAATGGTGCATAATGGAAGAAAGTGAGGTGGAATTAACTAAAAACATTTTTTTTAAGGTGAGGTACAATTTACATAATACAAAATGCAAAGATCTTAAGTGTTTCAGTTAATGAGGATTTTTTGTTTGTTTGTTTTTTGTTTTGAGACAGGGTCTCCTTCTGTCACCTAGGCTGAAGTACAGTAAGTGCAGTGGCACAATCTCAGGTCACTGCAATCTCCGCCTCCTGGACTCAAGCAGTTCTCAGATCTCAGCCTCCCAGGTAGCTGGGACTACCGGTGTGCACCACTAACCCCGGAAATTTTTTTTTTTTTTTTTTTTTTTTTAATAGCAATGGAGTTTCACCATGTTGCCCAGGCTGGTCTGGAACTCCTAGACTCAAGCCATCTGCCTGTCTTGGTCTCCCAAAGTATTAGGATGCCAGTTAATGAGTTTTAATACCTGAATGAGCACATATATCCACCACCCAAAACATTACAAAGCATATTATCATCACTCAGTAAGTCCTCTTGTGACACCTTCCGGTAAATTACTCACTCTGAGACGACAAATTTCTGATTACTATCACCACAGATTAGCTTTGCCTCTTGTTAGAATTTGTGTAAATGAAATTACATTGTACATATTTTCTCATATCTTTGAGTTTTTTCACCCAATAAAATGTATTTGAGGTTTATAGTCTACAATGGTTGTATCCACAGTGAGCCTAGTGCTTACAGTATCCTTTTATTATCTCTTCAATGTATGTAGAATATTTTGATCCTGATATTTGTATGTTTTACTTTTAGCATCATGGAGAGTCTTACTATGGCCTTATCAATTTTATTAATCTCATCAAATATCAACATCGATTTAATCTTTAAAAATTGAATCTCAATTGTTTTATATCATTGATTTCTACACATATTTCTGTGATGGCCTGTCTTTAGATTAAATTGCTTTTCTTTCCCCAGCTTCTTAAATTAGAAGCTTAGATAATTTTTTTTTTCTAATATGAGGCATTTTCACTTAAAAGTTAATTACTAACATGATACATTTCTAATAACCACAGCCTAACTTCAACCCAGAGATTTATGTTATGCTTCCCTAATCATTCAGTACAAAATATTTTCTAAATTCTTCATAATTTTATATCATGGTATTTTATAAGCAAATTTGTAAATGTTAACTTACTTAGGAATTTTATTAATACCTTGTTATAAATTACTTCTAATTTAATGCTGTAATCATCAGAGAACATATGCCTTTATTTTTTGGACTCACTGTTTACATAAATAGCATATCTTTTTCATTATCTTGTTTTTTTTTATTTTTTGAGACGGAATTTTTACTCTTGTCACCCAGGTTGGAGTGCAATGGAGCGAGATCTAGGCTCACTGCAACCTCCACCTCCCGGGCTCAAGTGATTCTCCTGCCTCAGCCTCCTGAGTAGCTGGGATTACAGGTGCCTGCCACCACGCCCAGCTAATTTTTGTATTTTTAGTAGAGATGGGGTTTTGCCATGCTAGCCAGGCTGGCATCAAACTCCTGACCTCAAGCGATCCACCCACCTCGGCCTCCCGAAGTGCTGGGATTACAGACGTGAGCCACTGCACCCAGACCACCATCTTATTTCTGCCTGTCATATACATGTGACACACACACATTTATTTATTTTTCTAGTGCATGTCATCCTTTTTTTCCAGTAGTGTTATTTCCAATCAACCTGAAGACTTTCTTTTAGCATGTCTTTTAGGGGTCATTGGAGACTAATTCGTACAGCTTTCTTTTGTAAGAAATTATTTTAACTTTTCCCTTAATTTTTTGAATGTTTTAGTTAATGGAACAGGTTTGGCTTTGTAGAAAGAACGAGTAGACAGTACAGAGTTTCCAAATGCCCTCTTCCTACCCCATCTGCATATTGTTTTTTGATTCATTTTCTGTTCAAATCTTTTGCCCATTTCTTAATTGCATTGTTTTGTTTTTGTTGAGTTTTAAGAACAACTTTTTGTATATTTTACATGACCATCTTTTATCAAGATATGTCTTTTCTCTTTATTTATAAACAATGTTTTGCATGGATATCAAACTTTTTTTAAGGACAAAGATAGGTTGTCCTTTTCTCCAGCATTTTACAGATGCCATATGTCTTTGATGAGAAGTCAACCATCATCTTGTATCATGATCTCCCTCTGTGTAATGTGTTTATAGCCCTTCTGTCAACTTTTAGTACTCTGTATCTTTGGTTTTAAATGGATAGACTATGATGTTTCTAGTTGTTGTTTATTCTTTTTTAACTCAGAGTTTACTAAATGCCTTAGAATTTGAGCTTGACATATTTAACCATTTCTGGAAATTTTCTTCCATTTTTACTTCAATTTGATCTGGTCTGTTTTCTTTATCTCCACTTTCTACAGCTCCAATGACACATATGTTGTACTCCTTGATATAGTCCCACATATCTTCGGCATTTAATTTATATTTAGGTTTAATTTTTACTTTATTTATTTTGAATAATTTTAATGAATCCATATTCAAGATCTCCGTACTATGTTTCAGCTGAATCTATTCTGCTATTAACCCTCTTTTTTTCTTTTCTAACATTGCATGTTTTTCCTAACATTTCTATTTAACTCCTTTTCATGGTTTCCACCTATCTGCTAATATTGCCTAGCTCTTTATGTTTACTTTGCCATTAAATTATTTGACATCATCATTATACATGTAAAGCTTGTCTCTGATTGTTCCACCATCTGGCTCATTTTTGTTTTTGCTTGTATTGACTGTTTTGTCATTTGACCGTGAACAGCTCATTATAGCTTTTACATTTTACCCTTAATGTTTTACTGTAAGCATGAAATTTTATGTAAGAGAATTCTTTAACCTACAATAAAATAATTACTCCCAGAAAATAACACTCTCCTTTTCATCAGGCCACTAGTATTAGAATTAGAATTTAAACTTTAGTTAGATTTAGTTCACCACTGACTCTCAGTATTTGAGTATGGCATCAGGTGTTTATTTTCATTTCTAAATCTTTGAGGACGTCTCTTACATCTCCAGTTCCAGCTTCACATTTTATTCTTTAGGTGATCTCATGTCACCCTGCTACCCTGTTTGAGTCTTCAAAGGATCATTTTGCTTCAAACAGTATAGGCCTGAGGGGGATTTACCTACTTCTCTTGCCCTGCCCTCAGCCTTCCACTAATGGCTTCTTTGTACTCAATGTAGGCACAGAGTATCTCTGAAATACTTTCCTCACCTTTCCCTTTCATCTCTCTTCAGAGGTTGTCTGCAAAACCTGTAAAGGTCTAGGGCACCTTAAAGGGATTTATTTCTTTATCTCAGCTCTCCTTACCATCTCCCTTTTTAGTCAGAAGCTGTAACAGTCAGAAGCTGTAATCCACTCTCGTCGAAGGCCCACTTTAGAGGCATTTTTTTTTAAATTTATTTAATATTATTATTATTATTTAAGTTCTAGCCATTGTAACTGGTGTGAGATGGTATCTCATTGTGGTTTTGTTTTGCATTTCTCTGATGGCCAGTGATGATGAGCATTTTTTCATGTGTCTGTTGGCTGTATGCTGTATGCATGTCTTCTTTTGAGAAATGTCTGTTCATATCCTTTGCCCACTTTTTGATGGGGTTGTTTGTTTTTTTTTCTTGTAAATTTGTTTGAGTTTTTTTTTTTTTTTTTTTTTTTTTTTTTTGCTAGTGTGCCATACAGTCAGCCTTCAGTAAGCCCTGCCTTTACTAGAGGAATGTCCCATGTCCCTCAGATGGGATCTCTCTCATTCTTAACAAGGCCATACCTATGTACTCAATGAGGGACCATAGGAAAGAACTGACCAGTGTTTGCAGACTTTCTTTAGTTGACCCACTTCTGACCAAAAACTAAACAAAAATCTGTGGGGCAAAAATGCTGATCTGGGAAAACATTGTTCGCTCATTTACTACCTTTTGAAATGAGAGTTTTTATATTGGTTGCCACCTCAACATTCATAATTTTACAATATCTAAACTTACAAATATATTAATCAGTAATTTAGATTTTTTTCATTATTGTAAAATAAAAATACAGAGGAACTATTTAGTGATGTATACAGGCCACAAACAGAGCAGAGACCAACTGCAGAGATGGAGACTCACAACATTTAGCTTTCTAAGGCATAAAGGTAAACATTTTAACAGAGTAATTGGAAGAGGCCTCCCCAGTGAGGAGACATATATTGGGAGATTTTTTTCTGTTTTGTCCTATTCTATAATTTTTACTAATATATTATTTATATGCAATTAAGTTCACAAATTTTAAATGTGCAGCTTGAGAAATTTTTATAATTGTGTCTAATCATGAAGACATCATAGGTATTAAAACTCTAAATAAAGTTTTTTGATGTCCTTTTACATCCAGTCCTTACCCCACAACCACCACCTCAGACAAAATCCATCTGCTTTCTTTCACAAAGTTGTGTTTTTTTCCAGAATTTCATATAAGCAGATTCATATATAGTATTTCTGTTTGATTTCTTTAACTTACCATGATGTTTTTGAGATTGATTAATGTTGCTGCATTATTTCTGTGTAGTATTTTACGGGACAGACCTACACAATATGTGTATGCATTCACAAATGAATGGAAATTTGTGTTGCCTCCAGATTTTGATAATTTTGAATAATGCTACTGTGAACATTTATGTACATGTTTTTCTGTGGATGTATATTTGTATTTCTCTTATGTAAATATCTACAAGTGAAGCTGCTTTTACATAAATATCTACAAGTGAAGCTGCTTTTACATAAATATCTACAAGTGAAGCTGCTTTGTCCTTTGGATAAGTGTGTATTTCGTTTTATAAGATAATGCGATATTCTTTTCTAAAGGAAGTTGTACATTGCTTCATTCCCATCAGCAACATACGAAATTTCCAGTTACTACAAATTCCCTGCAACAATAGATACTATTGTTTTTTGTTTAGTCTCTTTAGTTGGTGTGTTGTGATATTCACTTGTAGTATGAATTTGTATCTTTCTGATGTGTTAAATTATTTGTACATTTTCACTTGGATTGTTTTATTTCTTATTAGTGATTGTAGATATAAACACTTGGTTTGAATATGTTCTTCTTAAAAATGTTTTTCTTCTAGCATCTGTCTTGTTTTTGTTTGTTTCATTTTTGTTTTAAATATATCTCTTCCTAGCAAATATATTTCTATTCCTGAAATTCATTTTATTACTTTAATTTCTGCTTGTGTATAATGTGGCCTGTTTAAAAACTATTGCTAATTAAATGTAACAGAGATTTTCTTCTGTGTTTTCACCTAAAACTTTAATAGTTTGAGCATATTGAGTTAGACCTGTAATACTTGTTAAGATAATTTTTATAGAGAGAGTAAGACTTTACATTTTCCCCTTCCTCATATGGATATTCAGTTGTTCAAATAGCATTTTATGAAAAGATTATCTTTTTCCATTATATTATTTTGGCACGTTTGCCAAAAGTCAGTTGGCCATTGACCACATGAGGGCAGAATATTTACGGATTTTGTATTCTGTTGCATTTATCTATATAGCTATGATTATGGCTATACCAATCTCTCTTGATTCCAGTAACTATTATAATAAATCTTAAAATTAGATAAAGTATTCTGATTTTGTTATTCTTGTTCAAAAGTGCCTTAGCTATTCTAGTTATTTTGTACATTTTAAAATTAATTTATAAATTTACTCAAAAATGCTTTTAGGGTTTCTTATTTTATTTAACCAATTTATTGGCATATATTTGTGTTGCATATTGAATGGGACTCATATTATCCTTCTAATTTTGAATGGCCTATAATGATGACACTTCTTTCATGTTTGATAGAGGTAACTGATGTTTCTTTCTGACTATTTTTCCTAATCTTTAGATACTTCATAATGTTAGTGAATTTTTTGAAAAAAAAATTACCTTTTGATTATATTACTTTGTTTGTTGCTTTTCTTTTTACTATTTCAGTAATTGCTGCGTAGGTCTTTCCTATTTCTGTCTTTCTGTTTGCTGAGGGTTTTCATCTAGCTTTATTCTAGTTTAAGTGTACTTCATAAAATTTGAAAACCGTCTCTTCTAACACAGAATTTAAAGCTATAACATTTCCCATTATGTACAAGTTTGGTTATGTTGAAGTTTTTTTGTCTTTTAGTTCAAAATATTTTCTAATTTCTCTTACAATTTTTTTAACAATCATTTTAAATTCCAAATGGTGGGGAATTTTTTATTTATTTTACTATTATTAGTATCTGATTTTATTGACCTGTAATGAAAGAAAAAATATTACATAGTGTTTTTATTTTAATTGGTTAAATGCTTTATAATTTAAGAATCTTTTTTTTCTTTGACCTGTGGATTACTTAGAAGTGTATTGGGTTTTTGCATATTCAGACATTTTCTGTGTTATTAAATTGTATTTTATTGATTTCTACATTCATTTCCTTTGGGTCAGAGAATATATTTTGCACAATTTGAATACTTTTACATTTATTGGATTTATTTTATCACTCAGAATATAATCCATCTTAAATGTTCTGCATGCACTTGGGAAAATGTATATTCTGTTGGTGCTAGCTGGAGTTTTCTATAAATAGCAATTATTACAGGTAGATGATAATATTATTCAAGTCTTCTATATGCTTTATGAGTTTCTGTCTTCCTGTTGAATCAATTATTGGGAAGTTGTTGAAAACTATAATTGTGAATTTGTCCATTTCTCCTTTCAGCGCCATTAGTTTTGTTTCATATCGTATATTCTGAAGCTTTGTTATAAGGTATATGAACTGTTCAAACTTTAACACCATCTAGATAAATTGAACTCATTATGAAATGACACTCCTGAACCTTGATAAATTTCATATAACCACTCTAGTCTTATTTGCAACAGTTTAATAGTTGACTGTTAGCATGATATAATTTTTCCATTTAAAATATTTCAACTCATTTATGCCTTTATATTTTAAATACTTTTTGGGCAGGGGGCAGCATATATTTGGGGGTTTTTTAGCCGTTCAATCTAAAATACATGCTTTTAAATTGGTGTTTTAAATAATTTACATTTAATATGATCACCAGGTTGTGTTTAAGTTTACCATCTTGATATTAGCTGATAAATATTATGTTTTGTATATTTTATATATAAGCAATATTCAGCTTGCTTATATATAATAGTATACTATAATATAGTATTATAGTATTATATATATACTAATACTATAATATACAAATAAACACATAGACAAGTAGATATTAGACAAGTAAATATTCAGAGAAGACCTATTCATTATCTATATAATTTAATAATAATAATAAATAATAATAATAATTTAAAGAATGAAAATACACAAGGTGAATATGCATTTAAATTCTATTCATTCACCTACATTGTGTAAGGTGATTGTCATGAAATTCTGTGAAGTAGGAGGGCAATGCTATTATCAAAAACTTTGCAGATAAGAAAACCAAGGCTCTTGAAAAAATATATGACTATCAAGTTCATAGAGATACAGAAGTGGATCTGATACTTAAATCCAATTCAGTGATGATAAATTTTGCATTACTTTTATCATATTATTATCATATGTGGTATAGGAATTAGCTTTTATACTGTTAGTTTTCAATGTACTTAGAAATATCCATTTGATAAAAAAATATATAAAAATATCCATTTGATAAAAAATATATCCATTAGATTATAGTAAAGATTGTACTAAATGAAGTTATTTTACATATACATTTTTATCAATCTATAAAAGGCTAGGATTTTAATTGGCATAGCACTTGTACAATTGTCAAAGGATTTATAGCCAGGCACTGTGGCTTACACCTGTAATCCCAGCACTTCGGGAGGCTGAGTTGGGCGGATCAGGAGGACAGAAGATCAAGACCATCGGGCTAACAAAATGAAACCCCATCTCTATTAATAATACAAAAATTAGCCGGGGATTGTGGCACGCAGCTGTAGTCACAGCTACTCAGAGGCTGAGGCAGGAGAGTCGCCTGGACACGGGAGGCAGAGGTTGCAGTGAGCCAAGCTCACGCCACTGCACTCTAGCCCTGGCAACAGAGTGAGATTCCACCTCAAAAAAAAAAAAAAAAAAAAAAAAAAAAAAAATCAAAGGATTCACTCTTTTGGTAGAGATAGGAATGTAAATAAGAATATATTTACAAGAAATGATTTGAGCTTCAAAATCAGAATCTATAGTACAGGAATGACTAGTTCAATAACAAAAAAAAAAAAAAATGAAATGTTTAAGAATATGAAAACCTAATCCAAATTGTCATAATATTTTTCACATGACCACAAAATGCAAACACCAAAGTAGTAAACATGTTAAAATATTCAGACACAAATATACAGCAAAGGCAGTTCACTACTACAACCTGTATGAGAAGACTGACTTAGAAACCAGTTTAAGCAAGTGTACAGACTCACTTACACCGACATTTGAAGGTTTCGTTTTTGTTCTCCTAATGTTTCTTTGACTTTAAATATACTTTTCATTTGATCATAAAAGTAAGCTCGCACACCAAATAGGGTAGAGACAACATCAGAATCAAAGCCTTGACTAATTTCCATAAATTCAATAATCTCACTAGATTTATTTGTTCCAAAATGAATGACATTATATCTGGTACATTACAGACATAGTTTTCATCGTAATGTAATTCAGATGATGAGATTTTGGCCAGAAAAAAAGACAAAAGAGAGAAACAGAAAGAAAAATAGTGGGATATGCATTGAGCTTCAGTGTATTATTCCTGTGCCCTAAATGTTACTTTCAAGGCTGAAAATCTGTAGCATGTTTTTTAAACTGAGACTGTACTTCTTGCACATCAACAAAATCCCGTTTATGTAAAAAAACTCGTAAGAATGTAGACAGAGAGTATGTCATATCTTGGTTTGTTGACCATTTCATATTATGGAAAATTAAACTGGACCACAGTTTAAAAAATGATCACCGTATATGATTACTTTGAGGTAGGCAGTGGAAGGTTAAATTTACAACTGTTCTTTGCTACTCAGGAAAAGGAAATCAGGATGTTGAGCAAGACTATCAGAGGGTTGGTGTCCCAGTTTAAAGTCAGATGAATGTTGGGTAAAGCTATAAAAATAGAAACTGCCTTAGGACAATATGAAAGTGTACAACATTGTCTCTCAAAGTGACCAGGATCTCTGTTTCTCAATACAGGATTCTATGAGAGAATGGTGCTAAATTTGCTATATGGATGAGGAATTTCTCTCTCATGCTCATGACTGATTCAGTTTCTTTCTCCATTTCAAAGGGAACAACAGGCATCAGTTAACGTTTACTGGCAGTACAAGGTTATTATTAATAACTAGCCACAGTGAAATCACCTATTATAATTCTGAATTACAAAGATTGGAACAAAATATTTTCATAGTTACTAGTGGAAATTCTATTTGTCAATATTATGGAAAACATTAGAAATTATATTTTAATCTTTATTCCTCTTCCTAGGTTCCATAAAGCACCACAATTCCTCTTTTTTTTTTTCACTTCTTTTTCTTATCTGCTCTCTAAATAATATTAATGCTATTAATGTATCAAGTTAGCTTGTACTATAACTTAAAAAATAACAATTTGTGAACACAATCAAAAAAACATAATGAATCCCAGAGACGTAAAGAGTTGTAAATGGTGTGGCCCCCAATATTAAAACAACAATGACAACAACAAAACTTGGAAAAACTGCAAATTATAGTATTTTCTAAAGCCAACCAGAGAATTGAGGTCTCA
The DNA here is from genome assembly GCF_002776525.5 of Piliocolobus tephrosceles. Lineage (NCBI taxonomy): Eukaryota > Metazoa > Chordata > Mammalia > Primates > Cercopithecidae > Piliocolobus > Piliocolobus tephrosceles. The sequence continues at coordinate 40,536,475 of NC_045438.1, forward strand.
GGGCAACCAAATAACCATAAATCTAGAAAAAGTCACCTGCTTGCACAGAGAAATAGGATCCAAACTTTTGCTCAGACGGTGCAGACATCACTGGACTTTATAGAAGTAAATAAGAAAATATAGCTGACTTTTTAAAAATAAATTGCTGAACACTAAATATGAAACCTCCAGAGGCCACAGATACAAGGAGGTCTGCATAATTTTGCATGCCTTTTCTCCTTGATCCCCACTAGGTATTTTGGGGCTTATGAGGGAGAATTTTTAGGGAGCTTTTCTTTTGGTATTAGTTGAAAGAAGGAACTGCAATTATTACCAATATACAACAGGACTGTCTCCTCTATTTCTTTTATGGACCACGTGCCTTTACATGAAGGAAGAAGAATTTTTTTTTTTTTTTTTTTTTTTTTTTTTTTTTTTTTTTTTTTTTTTTGAGACGGAGTCTCACTTTGTCGCCCAGGCTGTAGTGCAGTGGCGCAATCTCGGCTCGCTGCAAACTCAGCCCCCCGGGTTCACGCCATTCTCCTCCCTCAGCCTCCGGTGTAGCTGGGACTACAGGCGCCCGCCACCACGCCCGGCTAATTTTCTTTTTTTTATTATTATTATTTTTTTTATTTTTAGTAGAGACGGGATTTCACCGTGTTAGCCAGGATGGTCTCGATCTCCTGACCTCGTGATCCACCCGTCTTGGCCTCCCAAAGTGCTGGGATTACAGGCATGAGTCACCGTGCCAGGTGGAAGAAGAATTTTTAACTCACCTTTGGACACAGGTACAAGTAGGGGAAGGAAAGCAAAAAAAAAAAAAAAAAAAAAATCTACCTACCAAAAGGCAGAAATATTTACTACGCCTAGCACCACAGCTGAAAGAGGTGCATGTGTAAATGTGCCCTGAGAGCCAGTTGCTAAGATGGAGGCTTCATCAGAACGTAGAAGTAGACTCTAGCAGAGGCCCCACCATCAGGTCAACTACTATTGAATAAAAATAATAGTAGAGTACAGCTGGGAGATTTGAAGGAGAAAGTTGTATCTGGGGGAAAAAAGAAGACCCATCTTCAGCAGGGGGGCACAAATTGAGAAAATGACCTCTGAAACCCAGTCTCCACCCTAAACCAAATATCACTAGAGAAATCCTGTGGTATGCTGAGAATATGCATAAGACCAACACAGCTTAACTCAGTGCAGCTACTAAAAGTCTAGCTGAAGGAATGGTGCATGCATTAATCTTCAAGCATAAAAATCATTTACATTAGTATCTACTATCTTATGCAAGACATAGCTGGGTGTGGTGGCAGATGCCTTTAATCCCAGCTACTTGGGAGGCTGAGGCAGGAGAATCAGTTGAACCCAGGAGATGGAGGCTGCAGTGTGTTGAGAGAGATTGCATGACTGCACTCCAGCCTGGGCAATAAAAGCAAAACCCCTTCTCAGGAAAAACAAAGAAACAAACAAAAATCAACCAACCAACCAAACAAAGAAAAATACAGCAAGAAAAAGCACACACTGAAGAGAACAAACACTAGTCAGAACAGCCTCAGAAATAAGACATATAGTGGAACAATCAGACAAGCCACCTAAAATAACTATGGCTGAAAAAGAAACAAAGGACAAGTAAAAAATAGGAACTGCTAACAAAATGATAAATTTTAAAACAATAGTTCCTATAACAAATATAAATGTCAATTGTCTCAACAAACCAGTTAAAAGACAAAGACCATCAACAGAAGAAGTAAAACAAATCTATATGATACAAGGATCTAATAAAAAAGAAATGTTGAAAGTGAAAGGAGAAAATTATAACATGCAAACATTGATTAAAAGAAAGCTATATATCTACAGAACAAAAAATAAATAGACTTCCAAACAGGAAATACTATCAGTGTTAAGTCAGGACATTACATCATAATAAAGGAGTAAATTATCTGAAAAGACATAATAATCCTAGACATGTATGCACTGAACAAATCTTCAAAATACATTAGGTAAAAATGTCTATTTTAATTTTATGTTCTGTCAAAACAAATGCATTAGTCTGTCCTTATACTGCTAATAAAGACATACCCACCACTGGGTGGTTTATAAAGGAAAGAGGTTTAATTTGACTCTAGTTTAACATGCTGGGGAGTCCTCAGAAAAGTTACAATCATGGCAGAAAGGGAAGCAAACACGTCCTTCTTCACATGATGGCAGGAAGGAGAAGTGCAGAGTTAAGCAGGAGAAAAGCCCCTTATAGAACCATCAGATCTCAAGAGAGCTCAGTATCATGAGAACAGGATGGAGGTAACCACCCCCATGATTCAATTACCTTTCACTGGGTCTCCCCCATGACACATAGGGATTATGGGAACTACAATTCAAGATGAGATTTGGGTGGGGACACAGCCAAGACACATCACCAAGACCTAGAAGGTTGCACTGGTAAAATCTATGAAACATTTAATAAAGCAATCATTAAGTGAAATAACATAGAGACAGAAAGTCAAACACCATGTTCTCACTTGTTATTGGAAGCTAAATGATATATACACATGCACAGAATGTGGAATAATAGACATCTGCAGGACGGAAGGGTGAGAGGTGAGTGAGGAATGAGAAAGTACTTGATGGGTACAATGTACACTACTAGGACAATGGTTGCACTAAAAGTCTAGACTTCACCAGTATGCAATATATCAATGTAATAACACTGCACTTGTGCTCCCTAAATTTATACAAATAAAAAATATAGGAAAAGAGCTTGTGATGCATGTTGTCAAAAGGAATATTATCAATTCTACAGATCACTTCCAGCAAATAGAAGACGAGGCAACAGTTGATATCAGTATTGTTCTAATACCAAAATAAGACAAAACTTTAAGAAGACCACTAGCCATCATGAGCATAGCTACAAAAGTATTTAACAAAATATTACTAAATTGAATTCAACAATACATAAAAACGATAATAAATTATGACCACATGGAGTTCACTCAGGAATATGATTGAATTATTAGTTGAAAATTAATTGATGTTATTTGACATATTTACGTAGTATATGAGAAAAATACCATTTGATTATTTCAATAGATATAGAAAAATCTTTTAACAAAATTCACCAAAATTTTCATTCTCGTGTAAAGGAAAGAAAAATATTATTTTTAGCAACCTAGGAGGAGAAAGAAGAAATTTCTTTTCTTTTTCTTTCTTTCTTTACTTTTTTTTTTTTTTTTTGACAGGGTCTGGCTCTGTCACCCAGGCTGGAGTGCAATGGTGCAATCTCGACTCGCTTCAATCTCTGCATATTTGCCTCCTGGGCTCAAGCAATCCTCCCACCTCAGCCTCCAAGGTAGCTGGGACTACAGACAGGCACCCAAGTAATTTTTGTATTTTTTGTAGAGATAGGGTTTTTCACTATGTTGGCCAAGTTGATCCTTGAACTCCTGAGCTCAAGCAATCCACTTACCTGGGCCACCCAAAGTGCTGGGATTACAAGCATAAGCCACCATGCCTGGCCAAGAAAGAAATTTCTTTAACCTAATAAATGAGATCTAAAAAGAATGTGTAGCTAACATTATAAGTAATGGTGAGAGAATGAATGTTTTAAACTCAAGATAGAAATAGGGTAAAAATGTGCTCTCTCACCACTCCTATTTAACACCACACTTGAAAACAGTGCAATAAGGCAAGGAAAAAAAGATAAAAGGTATACAGATTAGAAAAGAGAAATAAAACTTTCTATTCAAATGTGACATGATTTTCTAGGTGAAAGATAACTAGGAATCTATTTAAAAAACTCCTGGAAGTAATGTGTTCATAATAGGGACAATGAATAAAAAGTCAGAGTGAATGAGTCAATCATATGCTTATATACCAGCAATGAACAACTGGAACATTTTAGTAATTAAAATGAAATGCTATTTCTGATAAACCCCAAAACATATAAATGTACTTCATGTATTTATATACATAAAATATGTATATCTGACAAAATTGCTCTATATTATTGCTTAATGTAGGTATATCATTTTCATAGTTATATCTGTATTTATTTTATTCCACTAGTACTGCATATTTTATTTTTTAAACACAGAAATGGATAAAACATTAAGCAAAAATCACTAAGATTTCTATCTCCTAGAAATAACCCATATTAAGATTCCATAAAGGCTTTTTAATATTTTAAGAAATAGAATATGAAAAGCACACATCTCTATACATACATACACATCTATCCTGTATTGTTTATATAATTATCTACAATAAAGCTCCAGAAAATTGTTAGTATTCTTAATATCCAAGGAGTCATATTACAGGTAATTTTTTAATGTATTTTGCCAACTTTTCATGAAATGAATGTTTTTATTGTATAAGAAAAATGAAATATAAATACTTTAAACACATTTCTATATTTGAATTATTTAATTTTTTATTAAAAACATTATACCAAAAGCAGATTTTCCTGTTATACATGTAAATTCAAACTATTTATATTTTCTATTTCAGTGATACCATATTGAATAGCCTTCTAGTGTTTCTGCTTTATTTCTTTAGGATAAGTTTCTAGAATTTGAAATAATACAAAAACAGGGATGAAGATATTTCAGACCCTGATGCACATCGTCAAATGATCTTCCACAAATGATCATATTAACATAAATCTTCCCTTGTATTTAGTACTATGTTTTCTAAAACGAAGTTTACAGATGCATCATTTGTAGATGTTTATATGTACAAATTTTATGCATATACTTTAAGGTATATATTTAATTTTCATGAAGTCCAGTTTATCATTTTTTTGATTCATGATTCTTTGGCCTCAGAAATATGGTCAATTGTAAAAGAATAGTCTCCCAAGTATTTTCGTTTGTTTTTTATAAATATTACAATTTTAGCCTTTGCGTTCATGTCTGTGATCCATATTAAGTTAAATTATTGTGTATAACATGAGGTAAAAGGAAACATTCCCTGTTTTAAATATTTTTAGATATCTAGTTTTTTCTGCATCAGTTGTTGAAAAGATTATCTTTCCTGCCTTGTAACTTCCTTGACACCTTGGTCAAAAATTCATTAACATAGATGTGTCAATGATTGTAACATTACAGTAAATTCTGAAACCAGCCAAATTATGTCCTAGAAATGTGTCCTTTTTATTCCTTCAAAATTGACTTGGCTATTTTAAAACATTTGTATTGTCATACATATTTTTCACAAGTTAGTTTTTCTACAAAGAAACAAAATATCTATTGATATATTGATTTTGATTGTGTTGGATCCATAAGTCACCTTGTGTCAAATTGCCACACTTAAATGTTCCAACACAGGAACATGGTAAAAGTATCCATTTATTTAGGCCATCCTTAATTACTCTAATGATTTATATATTTCATTGTAAAATTGTTAAACAACTTTTATTAATTATATCCAATACTTCGTGTTTTGATGTTTTTGATAGTGGTATTGTTGATTTGCAAAAATTGTGTCTTGCTGACATATAGTCAAACAAATGATTTTTAAAATTTCTCCTGTGTTCTATGGCCTTGCTAAAAGCAGTTATTAGTTCCAGCAGTCTTTATTAGATTTCTTAGACCTTTTCCACATACAATTGCATCTTTCGCAAATAAAGGTTATTTACTTCTTTCTTTTCAAGTGTATACCTAGGCTTCTTTTTGTCTTGCTTTATTTCACTAACTAGAATAACCAGTTCAATATTGAATAGAAATAGCAAGAGTAAACATTCTCGGCTTTTTCCTGATAACAGAGAAAAATTCATTTAAGTTTTTGTGTGTTTGTGTGTGTGTGTGTGCATTCCATTGCTTTCTTTTCCATTTATATTAACATTTAAATATCTGTACAAAAATATAATAGCTCTTTTAAAATTATTTTTTGCTAGTTCCATTATCTTAAACGTGTTGGGGTCTATTTTTGTTGGGTTTTTAAAAACATCTGATTTTGAGTCACAATATTCTGCTTCTTGGCAAGCTTAGAGACATCTGTTTGTTTATTTATTTATTTATCTATTTTCAATAAGTTTTTGGGGAACAGGTCGTGTTTGCTTAAGTGAATAATTTTTTTAGTGATGACTTCTGGGATTTCGGTGTACCAATCACTGACCAGTGTACACTGTACTCAATGTGTAGTCTTTTATCTCTCATTCCCCTCCTACTCTTCCCCCCAAGTCCCCAAAGTTCATTGTATCATTTTTACGCCTTAGTGTCCTCATAGTTTAGCTCCCACTTACGAGTGAGAATATACAATGTTTGGTTTTCCATTCCTGAGTTACTTCACTTAGAATAGTGGTCTCCAATTCCATCCAGGTTGCTGTGAATGTCATTATTTCATATTTTTATGGCTGAATGGTATTCCGTGGTATTTATCTTTTCAAATAACCAGCTTTTAAAATTCATTATCTTTTGCATTTTTGTATATTTGTTTCAGTTACCTCTAGTTCTGCTCTGATCTTGGTTATTTCTTTTCTTCTGCTGGGTTTGGGTTTGGCATGTTCTTGTTTCTCTAGTTCCCTGAGGTGTGACCTATTTGTGCTCTTTCAGACTTTTTAATGTAAGCATTTAATGCTATGAACTTTCCTTTTAGTACCACTTTTGCTGTGTCCCAGAGGTTTTGATATGTTGTTTCATTATTATCATTCGATTCAAATAAGTTTTTTAATTTCCATCTTGATTTTATTGTTGACCCAATGATCATTCAGGAGCAGGTTATTTAATTTCCATGTATTTGCACGGTTTTGAGTGTTCGTTTTGGAGCTAATATCAAATTTTATTCCACTCTAGTGTGAGAAATTACTTGATATAATTTCAATTTTCTTAAATATGTTAAGATTTGTTTTGTGGCCTATCATATGGTATATCTTGGAGAATGTTCACTGTGCTATTGAACAGAATATATATTCTGCAATTGTTGGGTAGAATGTTCTATAAATATCTGTTAAGTTCATTTGTTCTATGGTGTAGTTTAGATCCTTTGTTTCTTTTCTGACTTTCTGTTTTGATGATCTGTCTAGTGCTGTCAGTGGATTACTGAAGTCCCCCATCATTACTCTGTTGTTGTCTATCTCGTTTCTTAGGTCTAGCAGTAATTGTTTTATACATTTGGGAACTCCAGTGTTAGGTGCATATATATTTAGGATTGTGATACTTTCCTGTTGAAGCAGTCCTTTCATCATTATATAATGCCCCCATTTGTCTTTTTTAACTGCTGTTGCTTTAAAGTTTGTTTTGTTTGATATAAGAATAGCTAATTCTGCTCACTTTTGGTGTCTATTTGCATGGAATATCTTTTTTCATTCCCTTTATTTTAAGTGTATGTGATTCCTTATGTGTCAGATAAGTCTCTTGAAGAAAGCAGACACCTTGTTGGTGAGTTCTTATCCATTATGTGGTTCTGTATCTTTTAAGTGGAGCATTTGGGTCATTTACATTCAACGTTAGTATTGAGATATGAGGTACTCTTCTATTCATTTTGCTCATTGGTTACCTGAATACCTTGTTTTTCTTAATTGTGTTACTGTTTTATAGGTCCCATAACATTTGTCCTTTAAAAAGATTCTATTTTGGTGTATTTCAAGGATTTGTTTCAAGATGCAATGCTCCTTTTAGTAGTTCTTGGAGCGCTGTCTTTGTATTGGTGAATTTTCTCAGCATTTGTTTGTCTGAAAAAGACTGTATCTTTCCTCCATTTATGAAGCTTAGTTTTGCTGGCTGCAAAATTCTTAACTGATAATTGTTTTGCTTAAGGAGGCTAAAGATAGGACCCCAATCTTTTTTATTATAAAGTTTCTGCTGAGAAATCTGCTGTTAATCTGATGGGTTTTTCTTTATAGGTTACCTGGTGCTTTTGCCTCACAACTATTAAGATTCTTTCCTTTGTCTTAACTTTAGGTAACCTGATGACTACATGCCTAGGCAATAATCTTTTGTCAGTGAATTTTCCAGGTGTTCTTTGAGCTTCTTGTATTTGGATGTCTAGGTCTCTAGCAAGGCTAGGGAAGTTTCACTCAATTATTCCCTCAAATATGTTTTCCAAACTTTTAGATTTATCTTCTTCCTTGGGAAGACCAATTATTCTTAGGTTTGGTCATTTAATCTAGTCCCAGACTTCTTGAAGGCTTTGTTCATTTGTTTAAATTCTATTTTCTTTGTCTTTTTCAGATTGGGTTAATTGGAAAGCCTTGTCTTCAAGCTTGAAGTTCTCTCTTTTACTTGTCTGATTCTATTTCTGAGATTTTCCAGTGCATTTTGCATTTCTCTAAGTGTGTCCTTCTTTTCCAGAAGTTGTGCTTGTTTTTTAATATATGCTATCTATTTCACTGCAGATTTTTCCATTCATATCCTGTATTATTATTATTTTTTCTTTAAATTGGACTTCACCTTTCTCTGGTGTCTCCTTAATTAGCTTAATAATTGACCTTCTGAATTCTTTTTCTGGCAATTCAGAGATTTTGTCTTGATTTGGATTCGTTGCTGATGAGCTACTGTGATCTTTTTGAGGTGTTAAAGAACTTATTTTGTCATATTACCAGAATTGTTTTCCTGGTTCCTTTTCATTTAGATAGACTATATCAAAGGGAGGATCTAGGAGTCAAGGGCTGCTGTTCAGATTATTTTGTTCCTCGGGGTGTGCCCTTGATGTGGTTCTCTCCCCCTTCCCCTAGGGATAGAGCTTCCTGAGAGTGGAACTGTAGTGATTGTTTTTCTCTTCCGGATCTAGCCACCTAGCAGAGCAACTGATCTCCAAGCTGGTACTGGGGAGTGTCTGCAAAGGGTACGGTGATGTGATCTGTCTTCAGGCCTCTCAACCATGGATACCAATGCCTATACCGGTGGAGGTAGCAGGGGAGTGAAGTGGACTCTGTGAGGGTCCTTGGTTGTATTTTTGTTGAGTGAGCTGATTTTGTGTTGGTTGGCCTCCAGCCAGGAGGTAGCACTTTGAAGAGCTCATCAGTATAGGCAGGATACAAACTTTCCCTAGATCTGCCTTTGGATGAGTATTCAGGTTTATCAGGCAGTGGGCAGGGCCCTAGATCCCTCAAGAGATTATGTCCTTTGTCTTCAGCCACCAGGATGGGTAGAGAAAGACTGTCATTTGGGGCCAGTGTTATCCAGGGTTGGGGGTGTGGTTCCCAGGCCAATGGAGCTATGTTCCCAGGCGGATTATGGCTGCCTCTGCTACCTCACACAGATCACCAGGGAAGTGGGGGAAAGCCAGCAACCACAGGCCTCACCCAGATTTCACACAGCCTGCAGCCTGAAAGGCTGGTCTTACTCATGTTGTGCCCCCCTAATAGCACTGAGTTTATTTTCAGGAAGCTGATGAGCAGGGCTCAGAACTTGTCCCAGGCTACAAGTCTCATAACTGAGAAAGCAAGGTGACTCACAGTTCCTTGGCTGTTCCACAAAGCTTACAGAGGCAATCCACCTCGTTCAAAGGGTCTCTGAATTCTTTTGGCTTTTCTGGTATGTTTCTGCAGTAGTTTCTGGAGAAAAAGTTCACAATGTGAGTCTCCATACACTGCTTTGTCTGTCTGAGAGGCAGCTGCAAGTTAGTCCTGCCTCTTATCTGCCATTTTCTTTTTGCATAGAGATTTTTGATTAGGTGCTGAACTTTGTGAAAATTGCATGATTGTTTTTTTTTTTTTTTATTGTTTATTATTTCTAAAATAAAAAGTCAAGCTTTGCTTTGGAAGGCAATAATTGGTGGATGAGTTTGGCTCTTTTGAGTTCTGCTTTAAAAGCATTTCTAAACAGAGCCTGGAGAAGCCTTCATTCCAGTGATATTTTAGTTGTACTTGGAAGGTATGACCCACTTGGAGTCTCTTCTCAGTTTCAGGTGGTCAGAGAGGATTCTCTCCTCTGGCTGACTGCCGCTCGATATGGTTTGACTGTATCCCCACCCAAATCTCATCTTGAATTCCCACATGTTGTGGGAGGGACCCAGTGGGAGGTTATTGAATCATGGGAACAAATCATTTATGATAGTGAATAAGTCTCATGAGATCTGAAGATTTTAAAAAGAGGAGCTCCCCATGCACAAGCTCTCTCTCTTTGCTTACTGCCATCCATTTAAGACATGAGTTGCTCCTCCTTGCCTTCTGCCATGATTGTGAGGCTTCCCCAGCAATGTGGAACTGTAAGTCCTATTAAACCTCTTTCCTTTGTAAATTGTCCAGTCTCGGGTATGTATTTATTGGCAGCTTGAAAATGGACTAATACTGTGCCCAAACAGCTCTTCAACTTTGTGAGATCAGAGAATTCTTGCACTTACAATTTCTTAGTGGCTCATTGCTGACTCTGTGAACTTTCATTCAGCACATGTAAGGCATCCTGTTCAGAAGGACAGAAATAAATACCTTTTCCATTTTCTGAATCCTAATTTTCCGCAGTGCTTTCTCCATTCTGTCACACTGCCTTGTAGATCTGCTTCCTCAGCTTCCCTAAACTTCAGTCCTCATTTCCTCACTTCAATGAGGCTATAGATCTCTGGACTTCTTCCTTGTGTGCCTGGAATCCAGAAGTTGCCTCCAGTCAGAGAAGCCAGGGACTCATAGGCTTACCTCACTTGTTTTTCTTCTCTTCTCTCAGGGATCACAGTCCTGTGCTGCCAGTTTTTGGATGTTTGAAAATGTTTTCTTTAATGTATGTTTTTCTAATATTGTAGCTGTTTATTATGGAGGTTACATCTAATCTTTACCACTCTATTATAGCTGAAAGCAAAGTTCAACATTTTTTTTTCCTCAATAACATTTTTGAAATATCTTAGATTTATAAAAATGTTGCAAGAATATTACAGCGAATTCGCACATATATCACACTTAGTTTCACTTGTTAACATTATTATGGTACATTTGTTACAACTAATCAACAAGTATCAGTACTTTCATATTAACTGAAATCCATACTTTGGTTAGATTTCGTTAGTTTTTACTTATGTCTTTTTCTTGTTTCACGATTTTTTCCAAGATTCCATGTTACATTTATTCCTTATGTTTCCTTAAGTTTCTCTAGACTGAGAGTTTCTCAGACTTTTCTTTTGATGATCTCAACAATTAATCTTTAATTCGTTTTCTGATTTCCTTTAACTTTGCTAAAAAACTTCTGTGTATTAATAAAATGAAGAGTGTAATGGTACTATTTTAATTTAATGGCACTATTTTTCATTTTATTATTTTTTTAAATTAATGTTCTAATTAAAAATTATAAAATTTAATTTTGAGGATTCCAATATAGGGTAGCTTATATTTGTTCCAAACATACCTGAATTTTTTTATTACATTATTTCTTATTTTTACATAATATTTCATACATATCCTCTGGCGAAAAAAATACGACTTGTTATTCAGATTTCAGAAAGAGTGTCAGTCATCATAGATAGAGAAAATAGGCAAAGTGGTGAAATGTGCTACAGTCAGCCACAAAAGTGAAGATTTCAAACTTTAAAGGACTTGATCAGATAAAATTAAAGGTCTTATCACAGGCTCAATGCACAAAGTCCAGTTCAAATAGCCCTAGCAGTAAACTCCACACCTGAGAGCAATGGCACTGTAATAATAAAAATCCCATCTGCAATGGTTAATCTGATGTGTTCGCTTAAAGATGCTATGGTGCCCAGTTGTTTGGTCAAACAGCAGTCAATATGTTGCTGTGAAGGTACTTTTTTGAAGATGTAATTAACATTTATAATCAGTTGATTTTGTATAAAGCAGGTTACTCTCTGTAATGTGGGTGGGCTTTGTCCAGTCGGCTGAAGGCCTTTAGATAAAAGACTAAAGCCCTAAAGAGGAATAAATCCTGCCTCCAAAATGCTTTCAGACTCAACAATGCAACATCAACTCTTGCAAGAATTTTCCGGCTGCCATATCTTCTGTTTCTCTGGAGAAATAATATGTAATTAGTGGTGGGGCAACAGATGATGAAGTCTCCTGAGGAACTATAGTATAGACAGAGAAGAAATGTCCCAAAGAGGAGGTATATTACTTATGTGGAAAATGTTGAGCCTGTGCCTTGAGGGACCGCCCAGCTTCTCTTGTTGTGTGGCTTCTCTCACTTGTTGTAGTCAAGTATGTATGAGCAATAGCTTACATAATCACATAGTCTTCTTTCTTTAGTTTTACTCATGGGGAAATCCTGTTTGAATTCTATCAGTAGCAGCCCAGGACCAGCAGATGACCAGATTCCCGTTGCCTTAGGTTAACCCTGAAGGATGAATAAGGAATAAATTGTGATAACAAAAAACAAAAGATATAAGTATTAGAGAGAATGTGTTGTGAAGATTAAAAATAAATCAGTATTTTAAATGTGTCCCAGAGATTCTGGTATGTTGTATCTTTGTTCTCATTGGTTTCAAAGAACATCTTTATTTCTGCCTTCATTTCGTTATGTAGCCAGTAGTCATTCAGGAGCAGATTATTCAGCTTCCATATAGTTGAGAGTTTTGATTGAGTTTCTTAGTCCTGAGTTCTAGTTTTATTGCACTGTGGTCTGAGAGACAGTTTGTTATAATTTCTGTTTTGGAATCAACCCCATTGTCCATCAGTGACAGACTGGATTAAGAAAATGTGGCATATATACACCATGGAATACTATGCAGCCATAAAAAAGGATGAGTTTGAGTCCTTTGTAGGGACATGGATGCAGCTGGAAACCATCATTCTCAGCAAACTATCACAAGAACAGAAAACCAAACACTGAGTGTTCTCGCTCATAGGTGGGAACTGAACAATGAGATCACTTGGACTCGGGAAGGGGAACATCACACACCGGGGCCTATCACGGGGAGGGGGGAGGGGGGAGGGATTGCATTGGGAGTTATACCTGATGTAAATGACGAGTTGATGGGTTCAGCACACCAACATGGCACAAGTATACATATGTAACAAACCTGCACATTATGCACATGTTCCCTAGAACTTAAAGTATGATAATAAAATAAAATAAATCAGCAAATAGGACGAAGAAGATCATTATATTGATGAAGTCTCCAATATGTATTTAAGTTATGTATTAAATTGTCTTGAGTTTTTAAATATTTTTAAAATCATACATGTGGCATTACTATTTAAATTTATTTGTATGTATTAATTTCTCCAAAGTCAACCCTAAAAGTTAGGTGCTAGTGTAAAAGCCTTTTCAGAATTTTAAAAAAGAAGACAGAGGTAATGAATTAACTTCTTCAAAGTTCCAGAGCAGGTAAGTAGAAGGCCTTAGACTTGAACCCAGACAGTCTATATCCACAGGTCATGTCCTTAAATGTGTTACATCCTGGTTATTTAGCTGTTCCTTTAACATAAACTCAAAGGTATTTTTAAAAAGTATAAAAACCACAAACACAATTTTAGAGAAATGACATACTGTTTGAAAGGTTTTGAACTGTTATTTTTAAAAAAATAAGAACTAAAAACAATGGCTGAGAAATATGATCAACTAAACTACATTTCTCTAGCTATTCCAATCAAGTAAAAATTAGTATATAAATACACAAATTTAGAAATGAGAACAAGCACATGAACAGCATACAGAGAAAAAATACAATAATTATTGGCAACATTATATAACTTTACATCAATACATTAAAATCTAGATAAAATAACTTTTCAGGAAAGCATACACAGTATAATTCAATAAAATTTAGCTAATATGAGCAAAACAATAACCATGAAAGGAATTGTTGAAATTTTCAAAGAAATACTTTCAAAAGGCCTCAAACCCATACCATGTTGCTGGCAAAATGTTTCGACGTTGAAGGTATTAATAACTCTTGTTATTTAAACTTTTCCAGACAGAAAAATAGCAATTCTTTTTCACAAAACTAGGATAATCTTGATAGTAAAAACTATAAACTAGTGTACCTTAAAAGAAAAAAAAAATGCAGATCAATCCTTAATATAAATTCTAAATATAAAATATTAGTAATTGAGGTGCAGTTATAGAATAATATACCATGATTAATACATAATCATCCAACAAATAGTAGCTTGTTTCTCAATGAAATAAATCTATTAATCTTTCTATACTAACAGCACAGCAATAAATGATATGTAGAGTAGAAAACTTGAAAAAATATGATAGGTATAAAAAATAAAATGTAACACTCATCCTTAATTTAAAAAATAAAAACCTCTTATTAAGACAAACCAATTTAAATTTTGTTTTTATTGGGAACCTCATACAGGCACCTAATATGCAGAAGTAAAAAGCAGAAACACCATAATATCTCTACCATATTGTAATGCTGTCTTAAAGTTCTCAGCCCAGTTTTGTATGATCAGAAAAACTAAATAAGAGCTACAAATACTTGAAATAGAAGACAAACTTACAACTACTTACAGATATTTAAAGTGGCTGACCCCCTGTAAAGCAGTGGCATGGTCCCTCCTCCCTTGCATGAAACACCATGTTCTTAGAAAAAACAGCTTTCCTTCCAACCACAATGAATAAATGTTGACCAGTGTAAACCTATGACAGTGATTTCATTCCTCTCATTAGTAATGTATTTGGGCATGGGCAGTTGACAGTTCCCAGAGCGTATTCAGAGTGCCCAGTGTATGTTCTGGGGGTGCTGCTAGACCTGGAGTCCTCAGATAAGGAGCTCACTTCAACTAGATGCAGACCATCCGTACTGTCTTTGGCAGATTCACAGAGCCAGGATCCCTGACATGCTGTAAACTGAATGTTACTGGCCATCAGGATCTCACTGAACCACCTCTCTACATATCTCCAGGCAGAAACCTTGATGGATAATGTCTTTGTGCACATGATAGGATTATCTGTCTTTAGATTTCATTCTTTCTCTCTTTGATTGCTCTTTCCAATCCAGAGTTTCTTCCCTCTGTGCTGCTCAGTGATCTCCATGGACACTTAGAAAGCTAATTGTAATGTCTTTCTCCCCCAGTCCCTGCCTTCCCCAGAAAGGAAAAGAGTTTTGATATAACCTCCCACATACTCCATGTTTTCCTCAAACACAAGCTTAAAACCATTAGAATACATCTACAGCAATTAGCACTCATAACTAGAATTCTGATGGGATAGTTATGTCTGGCATTCTCCATTACATACTTTAAAACCAATTAATTATATTACAAGTATTTCTCTTTATGTTACTGTCATCCATACAAAATAGATATACACAAAAATATTAGTTCATGGACTAGCCTTCTGAGGCAACCATTCTCAATTATTTGAGCTGCTTTTTTGTTTGTTGGTTGGTTTTTCTTTTTCCCGGTGTATTCATATTTCTGAAGAATATATTTATAACACTTCTTCCTGATTTCTAAATTTTAAATATCAACTATTTACATTCTACTATGGAAAACGGGAATTTAACATTCTCAGAAATAGATACTCTCTTAAATATCTTCCTCCAACTCCTTAACCCAAAATACATATAATATCCCCTTCTCCCACTATGATTCAGTATACCTCTATTTTATCATTGTTTCTGTTTCCTCTCCATATCCTTCTTATTTTCTGTTGGTTTTATTCTGATGTTTATTTTATCATAGATTATTTCTTTAGTCTGTGGTGACTCTTCACTCTCTGTTTGTAGACACTAAATTGGTGATTGAAAGCCTGTGTGTGTCCTATTTTTATTGGTGGGCCTGCCTCAAGGACTCCACCATGGGAGGTTAACCACTTTATTCTCACATTTCAAAATGGGGGAATTGGTAAGACTTTCTCTTAGGCCAATCAGTTTCTTCACAGAGTCTTTCATATTCTCCAGTTTCTTGCCTAGAAAAAAAAGCCTGGAGCCAGTGGAGTAATGAAACCAGTGCTCTCACCATTTAGCATCTAGATTTTCACCTCATCCACTTGTTTTCAGTAAGGCATCTTATCCTAGCCTCTGTGTATGATGACGGTAGGAGGAGGGGGTGCATGGTTCAAATTTGCATTTCTCCAAAGCGCTGGTCAGAATTGGTCTCTCTGGTGGCAATCATTTTACTATTTTTTTGGCCAGATATATTTAACATGTAAAACTATTGTGATAATAGCAAAAATGATTACAATACATGCAAAATATTTTTAATTCATAAATAACTTTATCAATTAGACTTTAAAATATTTAAGTAGCCTCATTGGTAAATAATTAAAATTCTTAAAACAAACTCTGTTAAAATATCTCCCTAATGAAACACCCAACTTAAATAAAAATTGAGGAGATGTTCACATGTCAATTTCATCAAACTGTTAAATTCAGCCAAATACATAGACTTACAAAGATCAGATATTTTGTTACGGAGATCATTTATTAATCTAAAACTTCAATTTCCTGGAGATTAAGCTTAAATTCTATAGTTACTAAATAAGGATTCATTATAGTGAAATACATTGTATGCTTTGAAGATTTAAAAATTTATCTGAGCAGTGGTAACCAAACAAAAATTTGATTATTTTTCAACTCTTGCTTTATTTGATGGGCATTGCAAGTTCATTATTTGCTGATAAATGGAATAATCAGTTAATTAGCAGCACTTGTTATGTGATGAATATTCAATTACCAAAATAGAGAAGAGAAAAGGTCCATCATACCTTAGTAAATTAATTTCTTTTTACAGAGTGAATTTGCATCCACCTGGCAGATAACATAAACTGAGTAAAAGTCTTGGGAGGTTTGCCAAATTCAAGAAATTAAGGGGCATTTAACCCTTTGATTCTTTGTCAGAATATGATTGTTCCTCACAGATGTTTTCTTTATAATGCCACTGAAATTAATTATATCTGTCTAAAACTAGTATATTTTACAATGCTGAGAAAGTTAATTAAGTGTATTTCTGTTATATGAAAAGATTCCTGTTCATGTAAAGGAAAACAGTAAAAAAAAAAAAAAAAAAAAAAGGTAAAATTATATAATTGAGCACATATAAGATTAGGTAATATTTATAGTATTATTTAAAAATATTGTAAAGTCTATTAATACCCAGGGCATTTTCAATAAGTAGTAAATTTTCCTTTGTTATTCCAACTATGATTGCTGCTTTCTTTTTTCCGGGTGTTCATTTTTTCCTATGTTGAATGCATTCCCCCCAGACTTAGAACCTAAAAGTTAAGGTATCTGTCGCCTGGCAACTTAACAGGACATCTCTGGAAAGCATGCTCTTTTAGAGAGTTATGAACCTTCTTATAGTTGTTAGTAAAAGATTAGTGGCTCAAGGTAGAATCAAGACCTCATGCAGATTCTGTAGACATTAACAACTTTCTCAGTCCTCTGTAGGAAATAAAACCATCATGCCTCTACATTAGCCAATGTTAAAATCCAACATCCGAGGAGTAGTTTGCTTGGCTGTGTTTACAAATAAGAGTGACTTCTAAGCCCATTAAATGTGATAATGTAAGGGGTTGAATGATACATTACTAAAAACACAAGTTGGAAGTAAGGAATTATGATTTTTTTGCCTCATCTCCACCGGTAAGTCTTTACTCTTAGGCAAACTACAGCATTTAGGGGATTTGGTGCACTCACTTGCAACATGTAGGTATTCCATTAGGAGAGTCTAAGGATATTTGCAGTTCTAATATTCTAGAATTGTGTACTCCCTGATTGGGAATGGTAACCCCCAATTGGCACTCCTTACTTACCATAATGTGAAGTTTTACCAGTTAGATTGTCATTCTGATCCATAATTCAAACAACATTGCCACCAGTGAACTGTGAAACAACATCTTATAAAACCTTTCTTTTTACAATGAGCTCTCTCCATTGCAGTGAAATTAAAAAGCAGGAATTTTTAAATGTATCCAATCTTCAAATGGAATTTTGTTAGGAATTTTTGTCTCATGATACAAATAAAAATCAAGAGTATTTAATTAATACTCATTTGAATTAACAAATGATCTAATTTAGGATTGATTAAGGTAGAGTGCCACTATTAGATAAACTTAATGCAACAACATTTTTTAGAAATGATTGCTCATTCTTGTCCTACTAATACATAATTGATTATGGGTGGCTTTCCAATATGTTTAAAATGATGTATGTGTTTCTGTTGCTTATCACTTATTTTTCTAATTAATTGTGCTTTAATGAAAGATTCATTAGAGAGTGATCATGGAAGTGCATGTAAAGAGACATATAAATATAATGAATTTTGAAATTTACCTTCTCCACAACTCTGGGCTACTGTGCCTTTACATTTACCCTCTAAAAGTGAGAGTAGCAAAGAAATTAAAATACTAGGCCATTCCTCTATTTCAGGGAATTTAATGGTCCTTCTTTTTGTATTTTGATTATCTTAAGGAAAGAGTTTTGTACAAATCTATCTCTCTCCCTCCTTTCTGAGCTACCACTGTATATCATACTTTTTCCTATAATGGGGTTTAGATTAAAATATTACCTGTGGAAATCTCAGGTTTCACTAAATATGTATTACATAGTTCACATATTATAAACAATATTTAAACCATAGGAAAAATAAAATATAGGCCTATGAACCAGATTATAAGGATGAATCCAGGTTTTGTGTAATTGGAATCATATGCAATTTGTAGGTCCTCCTTAAGAAAATTGCTTTACAAAAGTAAAGCCTAGGGAATATGTATGAGCGAGTGAGGGGCTGCTAGGAACTGAATGTTTGTGTCCTTCCAAATTGTTGAAGCTCTAATTCCCACTATGATGGCTTTTAAAAGCAGGGCCCTTGGGAGGTAATTAGTAGATTATGTCACAAGGTCAGGGCCCTCAAGGTGGAATTAATGCCCTTATGAGCCAAGAAAGAGACATGAGGACATGAGGTCTCTCTCTCTCTCTCTCTCTCTCTCTCTCTCTCTCTTTCTTTCTCTCTCTCTCAGCATGCAAGCACCAAGGAAAGACCATGTGAGGACGTAAGGAGAAGACAGCTGCAAACTAGGAAGAGATCCCTCACCAGATCTGCTGGCATCTTGATCTTGGACTTCCCAGACTCCAGAACTGCAAGAAGTAATGATATATTAATTAAGTCACCTAGTCAATAAAATTTTGTTGTAGCAATCTATCTTAGCAGACTAAAATGGGGCCCTGCAAATTATGCTCCCTTGCATTCCTTGTTTCTCTATGTCTAATTGTAAATTGCTGGAAAAGCAGAGCCATGGGACTCAGAGCAGAACTTGGAATAGATGATGGTAATTATGACAGCTGGGAGTGCTGTATTACAGGAAACAGGGAAGTGTGTTTGTTATATGAAAAGACAAGTAATAAAATGGTGAAATGGAAATAATCTGTCTTCTGAACTCTTTTTCCAAGGGCCATTGTTCCCTGAATCTTTCTTTCACTGCATGCACTATTGTGCTTTGCAATTACCCAACTCTCCATCTGTATCCCCAAATAAGCCGCATAGTCCTTGGAACCATGGATGTTTCTTATTCATCTTTTCTATCTCCAAGGCAATGTACAGTACATACAAAAGACTCCATACATATTTGATTAATTAATTAATGCCTAATGCTTAGTAGAATTGGGAAAGAATGATGACTTGGATTACTAACCTAATAGCTATCATGTGAAACTCTAGGCTAAAATTGCAAATCGATTTCATTACTTTTTTATTAGTAATCACAGCTTTTGGAAAAATTAGTGGTTTGAGAATTTAAAGATTTTAGTTCAAATTGACTATTAAAGAAATATATCTAGAAAATCACATTTGTCTTTTTATTTCAATAGAATGTACCATGTCCTCAACTGCATACACAGCAAACATAGAATTTACAAAGAAATTACTTGCATCAGTGAAATAATATACTCACATGCCATAATTTAATTATATTTTGTGAAACTATACATATATCCATTGTTTAATTTTGCCTTACAATTGAAGGTCTAGAATCTTCCTTTTTATACAAGTAGAATGATATTTATGGTTATATTTATAAAGAACAATAGGATACTTGGAGAAAGCTACTAAGTTAAAAAATCTACTATTTTAAGTAAAATGTGCATAATACTTCAAATATAAAATTTTTCAACTTGAGGAATAAAGATAATCTTTAACCCTAAAATAATTGTTTTATCTAATTACTTCCTAGTGCTACAGTAACTCAAAGAATTCATATTCATCATTTAATTTTCAAAAACCTTTTCCACATTTTTAATCCTTGCATTTTACAGAAGCGAATGCAGTGAAATCCTTCCACTCCCAACTTCATGAGTATTGTGATTTCTTACCAGAAGAAAGCATCAACTTGATACACTTGAATTCAACTTCAAGTTGAAGTGTACACTAATGCAGTTAAAATCTTGCTACAAATAATGAAGTTTACAAATGTTTTGTCAAGTATTTATAATGATGGAAGAAATGTAGACACATCCCTTTCCTCACAACACTATTGAGTCTCTTATTACAAGCCTAGTAAAAGGTTTTGTAAAATTAAATATAAATACTTCAGATAGTTTATAGCCTGTGTTTCACAAAACTATTTTCTGAGTATCAGACTGTTCATATTCACTTGATTTTCAATTACCAAAGCATAAAGTCCTTTCCTTAAGAGTAAAGAAAAAAAGGTGTTTAGTTCTTGATTTCCACTTGGTTGCTATAGGCGTATAGAAGAGCTACTGATTTGTGAACATTAATCTTGTATCTGGATACTTTTCTGAATTCTTCTATCAGTTCTAGGAGTTTTATGGAGGAGTCTTTAGGGTTTTTGAGGTAAACAACCATATTGTCAGCAAACAGTGACATTTGACCTCCACTTTACCAGCTTGGATATCCTTTATTTCTTTCTTTTGTCTGATTACTCTGGCTAGGCCTTCCAGTACTATGTTGAAGAGGAGTGGTGAGAGTGGGCATCCTTGTCTTGTCTCAGTTCTCAGAGGGAATGCTTTAACTTTTCCCCATTCAGAACTCAACCCCTTTTACAATAGCTGCAAAAAAATAAAATAAAATAAAATACTTAGGAATATACATAACCAAGGAGATGAAAGACCTCTACAAGGAAAACTATGAAACACTCCTGAAAGAAATCATAGAGGACACAAACAAATGTAAAAATATACCATGCTCATGGATGGGTAGAATCAGTATTGTGAAAATGACCATACTGTCAAAAGCAATCTACAAATTCAACACAGTCTCCATCAAAATATCACCATCATTCTTCACAGAATTAGAAAAAATGATTCCAAAATTCATATGGAACCAAAAAAAAGCTCACATAGCCAAAACAATACTAAACAAAAATAACAAATCTGGAGGTAACCCACTACCTGATTTCAAAGTATACTGTAAGATTATAGTTACCCAAACAGCATGATATTGGTATAAAAATAAGCACATTGACCAATAGAACAGAATAGAGAACCCGGAAATAAACCCAAATACTTACAGCTAACCAATCTTTGACAAAGAAAACAAAATCATAAAGTGGGGAAAGGATACCCTTTTAAACAAACTGTGCTGGGATAATTGGCTAGCCATCTGTAGAAGAATGAAACTAGATCCTCATCTCTCACTTTATACAAAAATCAACTCAAGATGGATAAAGGGCTTAAATCTAAGACCTGAAACCATAAAAATTCAAGAAGACAACATTGGAAAAACCCTTCTAGACATTGGCTTAAGCAAGGATTTCATGACTAAGAACCTAAAAGCAAATGCGATAAAAACAAAGATAAACAGTTGGGGCTATATTAAACTAAAGAGCCTTTGCATGGAAAAGGAACAGACCACAGAGTAAACAGCCAACCTACAGAGTGGGAGAAAAGCTTTGCACTCTATCTATCTGACAGAGGACTAATATCCAGAATTTACAATGAATTTAAACATATCAGTAAGAAAAAAGCAAACTATCCCATCAAACAGTGAGCTAAGGATATGAATAGACAATTCACAAAAGAAGATATACAAATGACCAACAAACTTATGAAAAAAAATGTTCAACATCACTAATGATCAGAGAAATGCAAATCAAAACCACAATGTGATACCACAGTACTCCTGCAAGTATGTCCATAATAAAAAAAAATCAAAAAATCAGTGGATGTTGGCATGGATGCAGTTATCAGGCAACATTTCTACACTGCTGGTGGGAATGTAAACTAGTACAGCCACTATGGAAAACTGTGTAGAGATTCCTTAAAGTACTAAAAGTGGAACTACCATTTGATCCAGCAATCCCACTACTGGATACCTACCCAGAGGAAAAGAAGTCATTATACAAAAAAGATACTTACACATGTATGATTATAGCAGCACAATTCTTATTTGCAAAGTTGTGGAACCAACCCAAATGTCCATCAATCAATGAGTGGATAAACTGTGAGATATATATATATATATACACACACACACACACACATCACACACACATATACACACATACACACATATATACACACACATACACACACACACACACACACACATATGTAATTTGGTGGAATACTATTCAGCCATAAAAAGGAATTAATTAACTGCATTTGCAGAGACCTGGATGAGACTGGAGCTTATTATTCGAAGCGAAGTAACTCAGGAATAGAAAACCAAACATCTTATGCTCTCACTGATATGTGGATTCAAAGGCATAAGAATGATACAAGGACTTTGGGGACTTGACGGGGAGGATGGGAGGAGGGTTAAGAATAAAAGACTACAAATAAGGTGCAGTGTACACTGCTCAGGTGACAGGGGCACCAAAATCTCACAAATTACTGCTAAAGAACTTACTCATGTAACCAAACACCATCTGTACCCCCAATAGCCTATGGAAAATGTAAAAATAAAATAAAAATAAAATTATTCTATTAATTCCAAAAAAAGTAAATAAATGAAAAGTCTGTGAGATGAGGCATTTATTTGTTTAAAGCATAGTCAGGGATGAAGAACATCTATTACACTGGGAAGAATAATTTTCTTACAATCCTATATAAATAAAAGGAGTATCAGAAATTGAATACTATACACAAATCTCAGTAATCTCATGTGGTGAGAGAAAATGGATGTTATTCTTGACAAAAACGTCAGGTGTACAAAGATGCTCTTACACTATGGAACTTGTTGGCAGTTATGAGTTTATGTTTAAATTTTCTGTAGGACATGTAAAAATAGAACAGCACATTTCTATCCTGAATTGAGTCCTTCATGATTCCCTACATCAGAAATGATCTAGATGAACTCAGAAGTGCTTGCTTATAAGCGATCATCTGAAATGAGATGACGCTGAATCACAGAAAAGGTGTGAACAATGCAACCCTATTACCAAAAGGGAAGAACATATGTATTCACTCTGACTCGTACAGTTTGATATTTTCTACTATGGAAAATGTTAGGTTTCCTTTTGGAAAAAAAAAAAAAAAATACATTCAGGAAGAACTACTCTTCCTCTATCTGCATTACTACCTGGCTATTTCTCAAAATATTTCTTTATCAATTGCCTAAAGAATATAACAACAGTATGAGATGTGTTAAATTTTATGTCAACATGAACAATATTTGAAATAATTGAAACAATGGCAAGTGGACTTTACAGATTGCAACAATTATTTACTTCAAGATTTCTGGACATCAAATGGGGGTCTGTAAAATCCACTTCGATCAAGAAGTGGCAAATCATTAGGTGGCCCAGAAAAATTAAATTAAAGCTGAAAAATCAGATTTCTTTGCCATTGTATTCAATGGAAGAGTTAAGTAGTTGTGACAGAGACCTCATATCCTACAAAGTCTAGAATATTTACTTCCTAACCCTTCTATAGAGACAACAGATCTAAACAGAAAGTATACTATTTCCCTCTCACTAATGAATCAAAACATGCAGTCACATTTGTTGTCTCTTTCTTTCTCTCTCTGCCCCAAACTTTTTCTTTTTTTATCAATAATTCCTGTTACTTTTCCCCTTCTGAGTACTTCTAGAATCTTTCAATACAATAACCTTAAATCACTGGTCCTTAGCCAATTTTCCAGGTGACTCACAACTAATCCTGCATCCCACTTGCTTTACATACTTCTTTGTGAATCCTTCATTCAGTCCTCAAAACCCCTCAAAGTTTGAAGTCCCCATAGTGAACTGCATGCCATCTGTAATATCCACAATTAATCACCTCAGGGTTATTAAACAATAATGTCAAGCTGGGTCTCCCAGTTCTTAGACTAGTCTCCTAATTCCTCCTTGTTCATATCATATTCTATTCTAAACTTTGGTCATGGGCTCACATTATTTCTCTCTCTTCATTCACTTTTTCTCTCTGCATAAGATAAAATAACATTTTTCTTTTATGGACCAACTTAAGGTGGCTGCCTGCTTGGAATCTTCCCTATTTCAGGACTCTCTTTGCTGCTCCTTAGAGCCAACGATAGATTTTCAGGTTTGAAAGGCATCGTGTTAGCTTTCCAGTGCTTCCATAACAGAGTGCTACAAATCAGATTGCCTAAACCAAGAGAAATTTATCTCTCACATTTCTGGAGAACAGAAGTCTGAAATCAAGGTTTCATCAGGACCACATGCTGTAGGATGACTCTAGGAATGAATTCTTTCTTGATTCCTCCCAGGTCTGATAATCTCTGGAAATCTTTAGCGTTCCTTGCTGCATCACTCTTTAAGTTCTGTTTCTGTTTCCCCATGGCCAGCTGTCCTCTGTGTGTGTATGTGCCTCCGAATTTCTCTCTTCTTTTTTTAAAAAGGTAATTTCAACTTTCGTTTTAGATCCATGGGGTACAAGTGCAGGTTTGTTACATGGGTATATCGCGTGATGCTGAGGTTTGGGGTCTGGGTGATCCCATTACCCAGGTAGCAAGCATAGTACCGAATAGGTAGTTTTTCAGCCCATACCCACCTCTGTTTCTCCTGCTGTAGCTCTAGTAGTCCCCAGTCTCCATTGTTCTGATGTTTATATCCATGAGTATCCAATGTTTAGCTTCCACTTACAAGTGAGAACATGTGATACTTGGTTTTCTGTTCCTGCATTAATTTGCTTAGGATAATGGCTTCCAGCTGCACCCATATTGTTGCAAAGAACGTAACTTCCTTCTTTTTTATGGCTGTGTAGTATTCCATGGTATATATGTATCATATTTTCTTTATTCAATCCACCATTGATAGGTACCTCTTAGACTGATTCTATGTCTTTGCTATTATGAATAGTGCTATGATGAACATATGCATGCATGTGTCTTTTTGGTAGAATGATTTATCTTCTTTTGGGTATATACCCAGCAATAGGATTGCTGGGTCAAAGCACAGTTTTATTTTTAGTTCTTTGAAAAATCAAACAGCTTTCCACAGTGGCTGAACTAATTTTTATTCCTATCAACAGCGTATGTGCACCCTTTCTCTGCAGCCTCGCCAGCATGAGTTAGTTTTTGTCTTTTTAATAATAGCCATTCTGACGTGTGTGAGATGGTATCTCACTGTTATTTTGATTTGCATTTCTCTGATGATTAGTGGTGCTGGCATAACTGGCTAGCCATATGCAGAAGAATGAAACTGGACCCCTTCCTAAAAATTAGCTCAAGATGGATTAAAAGTTTGCATCCTCAAAGTATAAGAATGCCCTTCTTGAAAATGCTCTCGGCAAATAATTTATGGCTAAGTCCCAAAAAGCAATCACAACAAAAGCAAAAGTTGACAAGTAAGATCTAAAAAAGCTAAAGAGCTTCTGAACAGTAAAAGAAACAATCAACAGAGTAAATAGACAACCTACAGAATGGGAGAAAATATCCACAAACTATGTATCTAACAAAGGTCTAATATCCAGAATGTATAGGTAGCTTAAATAAATCAACAAGCAAAAAACAACCCCATTAAAAAGCGGGCAAAGCAGGAGGTCAAAACTGCAGTGAGCTGATATCACACCATCACACTCCAGCCAGGGCAACCAGAATGAGACTCTCAAACAAACATACAAACAAACAAAAGTGGGCAAAGGACATGAACAGACACTTCTCAGAAGAACACATATAAAGCCAACAAACACAGGAAAAAAAAATTATTTTATTGGAACACCAGTCTTTGAATTTAAAACTCATCCTAATCCAGTATGAGTTCAATATTAACTTATGTCTGAAAGATCCTGTTTTCACATAAGGCACATTCATAGATAAAAGTGGTTAGATTTCCTTTTACCTTTTGGGGGACACAATTCAATTCACTATAAAGACACTCAAATGCATCTAAGCCAACCATTCACTCAGATGACAGAGAAATACTCAATACTCTTTAAATACTTTTTGTTGACATTAGAAAGTCACATTTCAGGATGTTACCAGTTGTATCCATGGATAGTTCAGATAAAAAACAACAAAAACATCCTTAAAACACAATCCATTGGCCTTGTTTCGCTAATTCATTCTTTCTTGAGCTTATACAGAATAAAGTATTGCCATATTGCCTCCTCAATATTGTAGAATATTAAATGATTAAGACAGTTTATTTTCCCTTAAGACATTCTCTAGGATACACATTTCTATTTTACTTGATTGCCTTTTTCAAATATGTCATGAACAGACTGAAAACCATGACATGTGTCTCTCAGGAAACCTGATTTAGCTCCAATTGTCTGATTTTTAAGAGAATGTCTTTTAATTACCTACTTTCTTATATAATTAGAGTTCATCATTTCATAATTGCTTTGATGACAGACAAATGTGGCTGTGAATCCCAAGATTGTCACTAAATAATTGGGCCACCATTAAAATTAAATTATTTCTTGAAATCTCAATTTCCTACTTAGTAAAATGAGGATGTAACATTTACCACGAAGAGTTAATAAAAGTAATAATTAGATAATAGATAATTAGCACAATGCTTGATAGATTTGATAACTGGTGACTCGTAGTAACACAATTTTTATTAGTCTGACTATAAGGAAGTCCAATTTAACACATCCTAACCTATATTACATTGGGCATGGCCTATGGCTCTTAGTGTTAATTCATGTCCTCACAGTAGCATCATAGCTAATACGGATTTGTATATTGTTTTACAGACCTTTTTATTCCTATCTTGCTGACTACTAAACTGTAGAAAGAGAATAGTTCCAAACACATCTAGAGTTCCAGTGGTAGGGTGAACTCAAAAGTTCATCTTTTCATATTGGTAAATGAAGCTGATGCAACTCTTACTCGCACCATTAATTACCACAAAGACTAATCTCTGAAGAACCTAGGATATTCTCTGTTTTCTCTAATGAAATAATATCTATTCCTTGACCTCGAGCCTGTTGAGAGGGCCTTGCTTCTCCATTCTTCATAAATCAGCCATCAATCCTTGGCAAATGTGGCAGAGATTTCTAGTTATCCCCACATATCATTTTTTCCTTAAAAGCAAACAACTTTATTTGGAGAGGTAACATACTCAACTGAAATAATATGTTTTGTAGGCTCTTTTGCTGCTAGCAGTATACGTTTGATCAAATTCTGGTGAGTTAAATATAAGTAGAAGTATTTTGTAGGACTCCCAAGAAAAATATTTAAAGAAACTGGACTCGACCAGGCGCGGTGGCTGATGCCTGTAATCCCAGCACTTTGGGAGGCTGAGAGCGGCGGATCATGAGATCAGGAGATTGAGACCATCCTGGCTAACACAGTGAAACCCAGTCTCTACTAAAAATACAAAAAAATTAGCCGGGCATTGTGGCAGGCGCCTGTAGTCCCAGCTACTCGGGAGGCTGAGGCAGGAGAATGGCTTGAACCCGGGAGGCGGAGCTTGCAGTGAGCGGAGATCCTGCCACCCCACTCCAGCCTGGGAGACAGAGCGAGACTCCGTTTCAAAAAAAAAAAAAAAAAAAAAAGAAAAGAAAAGAAAAAGAAACTGAACTTATCTAGGAAGTAGCCAGATAATATACACATGACTGTTAAAGCGCTAGCAGATCCCTTGGAATGTGAAGTGGCATTGTTGGTGATAGAACACTAGGAGGAAGATGGGTCCCTGATATCTATAAAGACTCCAGGTCAGCCTTGGGCTTCCCTCACATGGGAGAAAAGTGAACTTACAAAATGTTTAAACTACTATTATTTTGTGTTTTCTGCTCTATACAAATCAATCTTATTCAGTTCTTGTTCTAAATTTACCTGTTATAGGCTTCAACTCGACATCTGGATACCTGAAAAATAGGCATTTTGGGCATGTGGGTCCTTTGATCAATTGTCCCTGTGATACAGGTTGAATTACCTTTCCCCAAAACTCATACATTGAAGTTCCAGACCCCAGTACCTCAAAATATAACCTAACTTGGAGTTATTCCTTCCCCAAAATTGCCTACTAGAACAAATCCTTACAAACTTCAAAGGAAAATAGCAAAACCCAGATTTTCAACAACATAATGCTTAGAATATCTAGTATCCAATTAATACTCACTGTACAGACAGAATAATGTGACTCACGATGAGGAGAAAACTTAGCCAAAATGAATAAAACCAGAAATGATAGAGGCAAAGAAATTAGTAGTCAAGAATACTAGAAGAGTTGTTATAAATATGTTCAAATATTTGATGGAAAGCATGAACTCAATGAGAAGAGATTTTAAAATTATTTGTCAGATCCAATGAAAATTCTAGACCTGAAAAATACAGCGTCTGATATATCCACTCTAAACTGTCATAATAATTTTTGATAAAGGGCCACATTGTAAATATTTTAGGCTTTGTGAGCCAAACATTTTCAGTTGCAGCTATTCCACTCTGATATTGTAGCATTATAGAAGCCATGGATAGTATGTAAAGAAAGAATATGACTGTATTCCAATAAAACTGTATTTACAAAAACAGGTGACTATCTGGATTTGGCTTGAGGGCCTTACCTGCTGACTCTTGCTCTAAACCAACCAAACATAATTCCCAGGATACTTTGTGGTTAACTAATTGAATTAAACATGTAAAGCAAGAGCATCATTCTGTGCCCATAGAATAATTTTTCTTTGTGCAATGTAGCTGGGTTTCATGTAGATAAAGCAACCGGCCAATATGCAACACTTGAACTGTTCCAAACTTTAAGAACATTTGACCTAGACTTCTTTTTCTAGAAATAATTCAGAAATTTGTGGTCTACTGCTGTTTCTGCTTCAACAACTTTTATTTAAAAAATCAGGGGCTGGGCCCAGTGGCTGACACCAGTAATCCTAGCAGTTTGGGAGGCTAAGGTGGGTGGATCACCTGAGGTCGGGAGTTCAAGACCAGCCTGACCAACATGGAGAAACCCTGTCTCTACTAAAAATACAAAATTAGCTGGGCATGGTGGCACATGCCTATAGTCCCAGCTACTCAGGAAACTGAAGCAGGAGAATCACTTGAACCAGGGAGGCAGAGGTTGCAGTAAACTGAGATCACACCATTGCACTCCAGCCTGGACAACAAGAGCAAAAATTCCATCTCAAAAAAAAAACAAAAATCAGATAAAATAAAATTAAAACCTCATAAATTAATATCATAAACTGTTCTGAGAAATTAAAATCCCCGGAAGAGATGAATCCTTCCAAGATAAATTATGTGGAAATAAGCAAGACAAACCAAATGAGAAAAGAGACTTTATTCAGAGCCTTAATGAGAAGAGAGTTAGCTACCGTCATTGCATTGGTGGATACTCAAAGACAGGCGAGGTAGTGGAAAAGCTTTACAACGAAAAAAAATTAGTAACAGAAGGAAAACTGGAAAATTCGAAGTATATAAAAATTCAATGAACACAATTTTAAACACTGAGTAAAGAAGAAATCAAAAGAGAAATTAGAAAATATCTCAAGTAAATGAAAATTAAACATACACAAATGTCTGGGATGCAGCAAATGAAGTACTAAGAGGGAAGTTTATAGTGATAAACATCTAAAACAAAAAAGAAGAAGGAGATGATGTAAATTTCCTAAATTTAGACCTCTGGAAACTAGAAAAAGAAGAATAAACTTAGCTCAAAGTTAGTAAAACTAATGAAATAATAAAGATTAGCTCAGAAATAAATAGGAAATAGAAAAACAATAAGAACCCAAAGAAACTACGAGTTAGTTTTTTGAAAAGATAAATAAAATTGACAATCTTTGTTAATGTAACTAAGAAAAAAGTGAAAACTCAAACTCAGAAATGAAGGAGGAGATATTACAACTGATGACACAGAAATAAAAAAGATCATGAGACTAGTAGAAATAATTATGTGTAAACAAATTTTATAACCTAGAAAAAATGAATAAATGTCTAGACACTTACAACCTACCAAGACTGAATTATGAAGAAATGGAAAATCTGAACAGACCAATAACCAGTAAGGGATTGAATCAATAATCAAAAACCTCTCAAGAAAGAAACATTCAGGGCCAGAGATATCCGATATCTACACTAGTGAATTCTGCCAAACATTTCAAGATGAATTAATACCAGTCATTTAAAATTCTTCCAGAAAATTTAAGGGGAAGGAACACTTTCAACTTTATTTAATGAGATCAGAATTATCCTAATACTAAAGATACTAAAAGTAATAACAAATATTTTTCAATATTTCTGATGAACAAGATATGAAAATCCTCAACAAAATACTTGCAACTGGAAATAAAAAGCACATTAAAAGGATCAAGTGGGATTTATCCTAGAGACACAATGGTCCTTCAATAAGCACCAATTAATGTGATACACCACTTTAGCAGAATGAAAGATGGAAATCACATCATCAGCTCAATAGATGGAGAAAAAGAAAAAAAATACATCACACTGGGAAAAGAAGCAGCAAAATGATCATCAATTACCTCTTTTCACAGATGGCATTATCTTACACATAAAAAACACTAATGAACCTAAACACACACACAGACCCCCATCACACCACTGTTAGAACTAGTGAGTTCAGTAAAGATGTAGGACGTAAACCCAACATGCAAAAACATGTTTTGTTTTAATAAATAACAAACTATCCTAAAGAAAATTAAGAAAGGGGGTGCGCCCAAGATGGCCAAATAGGAACAGCTCCAGCCTCCAGCTCCCAGTGTGAGTGACACAGAAGACGGGTGATTTCTGCATTTTCCACTGAGGTACTGGGTTCATCTCACTGGGGCATGTTGGACAGTTGGTCCGCAGGTGCAGCCCGACCAGCTACAGCTGAAGCATGGCGAGGCATCGCCTCACTTGGGAAATGCAAGGGGGAAGGGAATTGTTTTTCCTAGCCAAACGAAATCGAGACACACAACACCTGGAAAATCAGGTAACTCCCACCCTAATACTGCGCTTTACCAAGGGTCTTGGCAAATGGCACACCAGGAGATTACATCCCAAAATTGATAGACCGCTAGCAAGACTAATAAAGAAGAAAAGAGAGAAGAATCAAATAGATGCAATAAAAAATGATAAAGAGTATATCACCACCAACCCCACAGAAGTACAAACTACCATCAGAGAAAACTATAAACACCTCTACACAAATAAACTCAAATAAACTAGAAAACCTAGAAGAAATGGATAATTTCCTGCACACTTAACACTCTCCCAAGACTCAACCAGGAAAAAGTTGAATCCCTGAATAGACCAATAGCAGGCTCTGAAATTCAGGCAATAATTAATATCCTACCAACCAAGAAAAAGTCCAGGACCAGATGGATTCACAGCCAAATTCTACCAGAGGTACAAGGAGGAGTTGGTACCATTCCTTCTGAAACTATTCCAACCAATAGAAAAAGAGGGAATCCTCATTTTGCGAGGCCAACATCATCCTGATACCAAAGCTTGGCAGAGATATAACAAAAAAAGAGAATTTTAGACCAACATCCCTGATGAACATTGATGCCAAAATCCTCGATAAAGTACTGGCAAACTGAATCCAGCAGCACATCAAAAAACTTATCCACCATGATCAAGTGGGCTTCATCCCTGGGATGCAAGGCTGGTTCAACATTCGCAAATCAATAAATGCAATCCAGCATATAAACAGAACAACATGATTATCTCAATGGATGCAGAAAAGGTCGGACAAAATTCAACAGCCTTTCATGCTAAAAACTCTCATAAATTCGGTATTGATGGAATGTATCTCAAAATAATAAGAGCTATTTATGACAAACCCACTGCCAATATCATACTGAATGAGCAAAAACTGGAAGCATTCCCTTTGAAAACTGGCACAAGACAGGGATGCCCTCTCTCACCACTCCTATTCAACATAGTGTTGGAAGTTCTGGCTAGGACAATCAGGCAAGAGAAAGAAATCAAGGGTATTCAGTTAGGAAAACAAGAAGTCAAATTGTCCCTGTTTGCAGATGACATGATTGTATATTTAGAAAACCCCACTGTCTCAGTCCAAAATCTCCTTAAGCTGATAAGCAACTTCAACAAAGTCTCAGGACACAAAATCAATGTGCAAAAATCACAAGCATTCTTATACACCAGTAACAGACAAACAGAGAGCCAAATTATAAATGAACTCCCATTCACAATAGCTTCAAAGAGAATAAAATACCTAGGAATCCAACTTACAAGGGATGTAAAAGACCTCTTCAAAGGCCGGACGCAGTGGCTCAAGCCTGTAATCCCAGCACTTTGGGAGGCCGAGACAAGCGGATCACTAGGTCAGGAGATCGAGACCATCCTGGCTAACACGGTGAAACCCCGTCTATACTAAAAACACAAAAAACTGGCCGGGCGAGTTGGTGGGCTCCTGTAGTCCCAGCTACTCGGGAGGCTGAGGCAGGAGAATGGCATAAACCGGGGAGGCGGAGCTTGCAGTGAGCTGAGATCCGGCTGCTGCACTCCAGTCTGGGTGACAGAGCGAGACTCCGTCTCAAAAAAACAAAAACAAAAACAAAACAAAACAAAAAAGACCTCTTCAAGGAGAACTGCTAACCACTGCTCAATGAAATAAAAGAGGACAGAAACAAATGGAAGAACATACGGTGCTCATGGAGAGGAAGAATCAATATCGTGAAAATGGCCATACTGCCCAAGGTAATTTATAGATTCAATGCCATCCCCAGTAAGCTACCAATGACTTTCTTCACAGAATTGGAAAAAACTGCTTTAACGTTCATATGGAACCAAAAAAGACCCTGCATTGCCAAGACAACCCTAAGCCAAAAGAACAAAGCTGGAGCCATCATGCTACCTGATTTCAAACTATACTACAAGGCTACAGTAACCAAAACAGCATGGTACTGGTACCAAACAGAGATATAGACCAATGGAACAGAACAGAGTCCTCAGAAATAATACCACACATCTACAGCCATCTGATCTTTGACAAACCTGAGAAAAACATGAAATGGGGAAAGGATTCCCTATTTAATAAATGGTGCTGGGAAAATTGGCTAGCCATAAGTAGAAAGCTGAAACTGGATCCTTTCCTTACTCCTTATACGAAAATTAATTCAAGATGGATGAGAGACTTAAATGTTAAACCTAAAACCATAAAAATCCTATAAGAAAACTTAGGTAATACCATTCAGGACATAGGCATGGGCAAGGACTTCATGTCTAAAACACCAAAAGCAACGACAACAAAAGCCAAAATTGACAAATGGGATCTAATTAAACTAAAGAGCTTCTGAACAGCAAAAGAAACTACCATCAGAGTGAACAGGTAACCTATAGAATTGGAGAAAATTTTTGCAATCTACTCATCTGGCAAAGGGCTAATATCCAGAACCTACAAAGAACTCAATCAAATTTACAAGAAAAAAACAAACAACCCCATCAAAAAGTGGGCAAAGGATATGAACAGACATTTCTCAAAAGAAGACATTCATACATCCAACAGACACATGAAAAAATGCTCATCATCACTGGCTATCAGAGAAAAGCAAATCAAAACCACAATGAGATACCATCTCACACCAATTAGAATGGCAATCATTAGAAAATCAGGAAACAACAGGTGCTGGAGAGGATGTGGAGAAATAGGAACACTTTTACACTGTTAGTGGAACTGTAAACTATTTCACCCACTGTGGAAAACAGTGTGGCGATTCCTTGAGGATCTAGAACTAGAAATACCATTTGACCCAGCCATCCCATTACTGGGGATATACCTAAAGGATTATAAGTCATGCTGCTATAAAGACACATGCACACATATGTTTATTGCAGAACTACTCACAATAGCAAAGACCTGGAATCAACCCAAATGTCCATCAGTGACAGACTGGATTAAGGAAATGTGGCACATATACACTATGGAATTCCATGCAGCCATAAAAAGGATGAGTTCATGTCCTTTGTAGGGACATGGATGCAGCCGGAAACCGTCATTCTCAGCAAACTATCACAAGAACAGAAAACCAAACACTGCATGTTCTCACTCATAGGTGGGAATTGAACAATGAGATCACTTGGACACTGGAAGGTGAACATCACATCCAGGTCCTATTTTGGGGAGGGGGGGGGAGGGATAACATTAGGAGATATACCTAATGTAAATGACGAGTTAATGAGTGCAGCACACCAACATGGCACATGTATACATATATAAAAATTTGCGCGTTGTGCACATGTACCCTATAACTTAAAGTATAATAAAAATAATAATAAAATAAAAAGAAAATTAAGAAAATAATCACGTGTACAAAAGCGTCAACAGAATAAATATTTCCTATCACGTTTTAGCTGTGAAGGTAAAATACTTGGACATTGTAAGTCACAAAATATTGATGAAAGAAACTGAAGAAGACATGCATAGATAGGTATTCCATACTAATGTTTTGGATGACAATATTTTTTAAATACCCATGTGCTTATAGTAATCCTCAGATCCAGTTCAATACCTATCAAAATCCCAATGACAATTATTGCAGACATAGGAAAAATGAATTCTAAAATTACGATGAAACCTCAAAAACCCCAAATAGCCAAAGCAATCTTGAAAAAGAACAAAGCTGGAGGCATCACACTACCAGATTTCAAAATCTACTGCAAAGATCTACTAACGAAAACAGCAGGTACAGACATTCAAACTGATAAAGAGACCAATGAAACAGAAGAGGGAACCCAGAAATAAACATGATCTGCATATGAGTTTGTTGATCAAGAATATACAGTGGGGAAATGATAGTCTCTTCAGTAAATGGTGTTGGGAAAACTGTAAAACCACATACAAAAGAATAAAATGGGACCCTTTTTTAAATATCATACATAAAAATAAACTCAAAATAGATTAAAGATTTTAATGTAAGATGTAAAATTGTAAAAGTCCTTGAAAAAAAACATGGGAGAAAATCTTCATGACGTTGGTTTTGGTTATGATTTATTGAACGTGACACCAAAACATTTTGTGGCAACAAAAGCAAAAACAAAGTGGGACTATATCAAACTAAAAAGGTTCTGCACAGCTAAAGAAGTAATCGTGAAGTAAAGAGGAAACCAATATCATGAGACAAAATATTTCCAGACTATGTACCCAAAAAGGGGTAGCTATGAAAAAAAATAAGAAAAACAATAGTAAAAAGTGGGCAAATGAATTGAATAGAGAATTCCCAAAAGAAGATATAGAAGTCGCCAACAGGTATGTGAAAAGATGCACAACATGATTAATCATCAGGAAAATGCAAACCAAAATCATGATGAGATATCACCTCCCACTTCTTAAATGACTACCATCAAAGAAAACAAAACAACACTTAGGTGTTGGCAATAATCTAGACAAATTGGAGCCCTGGTATAATTTGGTGGGAATGTAAATCAATGCAACCACTATAGAAAAGAGTACAGAGGTTCCTCAAAAAATTAAAAAGACTACCATGTCATCCAGCAATTCTGAGTATATGTCCCAAAGAAACAAAACGAGGATCTTGAAGAGATGTCTACTCTCCCACATTTATTACGACATTATTCACAATACCTGAGTTGTGGAAACAACCTAACTGCTCATCAATGGATGAATGGATAAAGATAATAAAGTATGGCATATACATATGGTAGAATATTATTCACTAGTAAAAAAGAAGAAACTCCTGCCATTTGTGACAAAATGGATGAACATGGAGAGTATTAAGTAAAGTAAGCTAGTCACAAAATGACAAACACATGATTCCACTTACAGGAGGTATTTAAAATAGTCAAACTCATAGAAACAGAGAATAGAATGATGGTTGCCAGAGGCTGTGTGTAGGGGGAATTGGAGTGAGGGGTTGCTGTTCAAGTGATATAAAGTTTCAGTTATGTAAGATAAATAGATATCTGCTGTAAAACATGGTAGGCATATTTAACGATATCGTATTGTGTATTTAAAAAATTGTTTGAGAGAATATATCTCAATTTGTGTCCTTAACACAATAAAAATAAATTATTAAATAATTTTACAAAGTTGTAATTTCAAAATTCAATCCTTTTATGCTATATGGCTATGGCAATCCTCAGAGAAAAAGAATATATATGTGCTAAATCCCTTCATAAATTGAAATAAAGTCTGTAAATATATGTAGTTATTAAAATCTAGTACTGATTACAATAGAAACAGTACCCCGAAATGAGAGAGGGAAGGAAACATTCAAGAAAATAAAAGACATGAATGAAATAGAAGCTGGAGATTCAAATATGTAGTATCAACAAACCCAAAAGTCTTTTATGTATAACACTAGTAATATTAACAAGACTCTAGGAAAATTAAGAAATTAAAAGAGAAAGCACAGAAACAATATTATATATTTAAAAATAGTTATGATGCTACAGATATAAAAAATTATTAGTTAGAAGCAAACTTATTTAATACTTAAACAAATTATATGAAATCTAAAACTTAACAATAGTTGAATCCAAAAGGAAACAAAAGCACCTTTGATTTTCAGTGGTTAAAATCTTTTAATACTGGTAACAGCCATCCCTGATTGGTTTCCTTGAAAATTGTATTAAACTCTAAAAGAACGAATAGTTCTATTTCTATTTATTTATTTATTTATTTATTTATTTATTTATTTATTTATTTATTTATTTTTGAGGCGGAGTCTCTCTCTGTCGCCCAGGCTGGAGTGCAGTGGCCGGATCTCAGCTCACTGCAAGCTCTGCCTCCCGGGTTTACGCCATTCTCTTGTCTCAGCCTCCTGAGTAGCTGGGACCCACAGGCGCCCGCCACCTCGCCTGGCTAGTTTTTTTTTTTTTTTTTGTATTTTTAGTAGAGACGGGGTTTCACCGTGTTAGCGGTGATCTCGATCTCCTGACCTCGTGATCCGCCCGTCTCGGCCTCCCAAAGTGCTGGGATTACAGGCTTGAGCCACCGCGCCCGGCCTCTATTTCTATTTATTTTTACCAGACAACAAAAAAGGAAATAGTCATCAGCTAATTTTATAAGGTCAGCATAAGGGTAATAGTAAAATCTGTATGTAAGATTCAGTATCTCAATTCAGTATGGTAAAAAAGTTACAATCCCATCTTACTCGACAACAAAGATAGAAATTCCCAAGTACATGCTTATGAACTAAACAAGGAATACATTAAAAATATTGAAATGATAAAGGAGAATTTTCCCAAGGAATGTACAATAGGTTAAATATTAGAAAGTAATATAATTCACCACATTAAAAGAAATAATCACTCATTCATTTTGAGACAAAGTCAGTAATTCATAAAGTACAACATATGCTAAGACTAAAAATAATTAGCCAACTATTTATAGGACATTTCCTTAAAATATTAAAATATATTTACCCACAAATTGCATCCAGATATTGAAAAATAATAAAAGGTTAAAACAATTTTCTTCAAGAAGAAAAAAAGCAAGATTGCCCACTATCACCATTATCAATGAAGTTATTTATGGGTTATATAGTTGTTTACCTAGAAAACGCAAAAAGGTTTTTAGTTAACATACAATTCAACAATTTTAGGATTGCAGACACAAATTTTTATAAGACCAATTGCATTCTTGCAAACAAGTAATAAACAGAAAATATAATTTTATAGTATGTGCCATGAAAAATAGGATTAAATTATTAAATAATCAGGATTAAATCCAACACAAATTGTTACAAAATTTGAGTAAAAGTTTATAGTGTTATATTGAAAGAATTTTAGTAAATGAATGTAGTGACAGATCACAAAAATGTCAATTTTTACTAAGTAGGGCTGTAAACAAAATGTAATTCTGTTATAAATGTCAAAAGATATTTTGTAGAAATTGACAAGCTGATTCTAAATTGCATGGGGAAAAGCTCAAACTGAAGAATGGCATAATTTTATGGACAACTGGAACAGAATGAGATTCCTGGAAATACGAGAGGACTTCAAAAAGTTCCTGGAAAAGTGGAATTAGGCAATAAAAGTTTAAAATGTAAACTGTATTTCTGAACGTAAGCTCTATCAAGGTCAGGACATGTTTGTAAACAGTAATACTGGTCAATTAATCTACCCATAAAGAGCTGATGACGGTCCTGGGAATTTAGTCATGTCATTGCAGTGTTTTTTACATTATTAATTGTAAAGAAAAATGAGTGCCCTATACAGATTTTTAAATATTAGAAAACAAATATAAGTCACACAGAGACAAATCAGGACTGTAACATGGATGTCTAATAATTTTTCTTCAAAACTCTGGAAAAATTGCCTTGTTTGATGAGGAATGAACAGAAGCATTGCTGTGGTAGAGAATGACTCTCTGTTAAAGCTGTCCTGGTCATTCTTCTGTTAAAGCATTGGAAAACTTTCTCGAATAAGCAGATGAGAGATGAGCGTGTCTCACAACAAGCAGATGTTATCATTCTTTGGCCCTTCTGAAAGACAACAAGCAAAATGTCTTAAATATTCGCCCAAAATTTTGCCATGACTTTATTCCTGAGCAAATTGCTTTTGCTTTGACTGAACCACTTCCACTTCTTGGTAGTCATTGCTTTCACTGCACTTTGTCATCAGGATCATACCGGTAAAGCCATGTTTCATCCCCTTTTACAATTCTTCTGAGAAAAGCTTCACAATCAATCTTACTTGTTTTGCATCAGCTTTGTTCTTCTCTGCAACTGATCAGGGCATAACAATTATATCACTCATTAAGTAGAAACTTGGCTCAACTTTAACATTTCTGTCAGAATTGTGTAAGCTGAACAAATGGAAATGTGTATGCTGTTGTCTATTGTTTCTCCTGTTCATCACCGGTCTTCTTCCCTTAGGGCACAAAGGATATTAATTATTTTCTTGCAAATTGATGTGGATCATCTCGCACTGCAAGCTTCAACTTCTACATTTTCTTATCCCTTCTTAAAACAAGTTATTTATTTGTAAACTGTTGATTTCTTCGGGGTATTGTTTTTCAAACTTTTAATAAAGTATCAATAAATTCATCATTCCTTCCACCCAAGTTTCATTATAATATTGATGTTTGTTCCTGCTTCAATTTTAGCATGTTGCTCTAATAGGGGCTCTTTTCAAACTGGTGTCTCATCTTTCTTAGTACCTCAAACTAGATCCTGTTCAGACATGGTATAACAAGTTAATACAAGTTTATTTTGGTGCAAAAATTTTTGAAATCCATCTATAGTTTTTTTCATCATACACACTTTCCATAAACTTCTTAAAGATCCCTTGTATGCATCTACATATACACACAGGCATATTTGAAAACTGGAACAAAAATAATTTAAGTTTTTTTTCCTATCACCTATAAATAAATGAGTGATAGTTTTTAAATGGAAAAGTAAAATGCAAAACTGTAGAATACTTGGGGTCAATATAGGAGACAGTCTTACTAAATAACGAGGAATTTTTAAACCGATATAGAGAATTACTACAGAAAAATATGAATAAACACAATTAAATTAAAATAAAATGTTTTGCTTATAAAATTTACTTGAGGAATTGGAAAGTAGGTCACAACTTTTTATTTGTTTAAATCTGGATTTTATAAACATTTGAAAGTGGTAACTCTCATTTTCTAAGGATTATTTTAAACGAATGTGTGCTCTTGAATAAGTTCAAGTCTTTTTCCCAAACAGGATTTATAGCTTGCTTGCTTTCTCACAATTAAATAAACACATTTAATTATATTTATTCATATTTTTCTGTAGTAATTCTATATATTGGTTAAAAAATTCCTCACTATTTAGTAAGACTGTCTCCTATATTGACCCCAAGTATTCTACAGTTTTGCATTTTACTTTTCCATTTAAAAACTATCTCTCATTTATTTATAGGTGATAAGAAAAGAAACTTTTTTTCTTTCTTTCTTTCTTTCTTTCTTTCTTTCTTTCTTTCTTTCTTTCTTTCTTTCTTTCTTTCTTTCTTTCTTTCTTTCTCTTTCTTTCTTTCTTTCAAAAAATAAAACTCTTCATTTGTTTCTATTAAAAATCTGAATTTCAAGCAGACTCTTGGACTGCTGACTCAAATCCGTCAGGTCATTCAACTTTAGCATCTGTCTCTTCTCAGTGTCATTTCAAAATTACTACTTTTCCATAGAGCTTCAAGAGTTTTCCCAATTCTTGGACTTAAGCTTCCTCAACATTTTTACTATATTATTGGAGACACCATGGAAAGAATAAATGGATTGCAAACCTTTCTAGGTATTTTCTGCTGCTTTCTGCAATTAATTTACTGACCACTTCTTTCAAGGCACTTGTCTGCTCCTCTTGGATCATTATTTCCATCATCTTCTTCCAGATTTTATGAATCTGTTGGTGCTGAGCATAAGAGGACTTTCAAATTTGATTGTTGTAATTCTTAGAAAAACCATCATTGAACAGATAAAGCAAATAATCATTGGTAGTCTTAATATCAACATCAGCTTCAAAATGGTCTGTCATTTTTTAAAAATTGATATTGGAGGTCACTTCTCATGGGTAAGATCTGTGTCATAGAAGACAATCAGGCAGTTTGGTCCAGAACATCCTCATTAAGTAACCTGAATTTTATAAAAGCAACTTAATCATCCTTGGATCAGCAAATCTCACTTGAAAAACAAAACACTTGAGGCCATCAGATGTAATCATAGTTGAGATCGTAAGATCCAATTCTGTATCCTTGAGTTTTTATGACTAGTGTTTTCCCAGTATTAGTTATACCGAACATAGCTTGTGCTTTTACGTTATACCAATCTTTGTTAGAAAATTGATCATTTTCTTGGCTCCCTTTTTGCCACATTTTATAGCCATTCCTCAACCCAATCTATAATATTAAAAACAGGAAACTACATAAATCTTTTAGAAGTCAGTGTGTGATGGATGAAGAACTATTATTCTATGCCACTTCCTCGTCACTACCAAATAATCCTTTTTTAAAAAATAGCAATTTAGAATAGAAATGATATATGTTTTGAGGAAATAAATATTCTTGTAATATGAGTGTAAGCTTTTGTGTTTTCTTAAATGTAGTGAGATCATTTTTCAGTATAGTTTTATGAGTAAATATTTTTTACCCTCCTAATATCAGATACAGAGCAGTTTGGTCCCTCAAGCTTAAATCATGATTGTTATTTTTTTCTAATTTCATTAGCTTAATATGTACTTTGGATTCATGCTTCAATTTTACTTTCCTCAATTATTTTCATAAGGATTATTATATATCTAAATAGGCTTTGAAGTGTAAGAATATTTTAAATGGTGAGCTTCTATCACTTATTTTCCAGCTTCTATTGCCAGTCATTTAAATATAATTAGGTCTGATAAATTGGTCACAACCTGGGAAACCATCATGTATGAATCAATATAATCTGCCAGCTTCTTGGTTGACATAGAAACTGATTATACAAGCCTGTTTAATGCAACACACATTCTGTGCATAAATGATTAACATAGTAAAGTTTAGAAAGGAGCCTAGTCAAAGGTGTGCTTCCCACAACTTTCATTATTGCTCTATATTTTATCTGCTGCATTATGTCTTCTTAAACTTGAACTAAAAAATATTTATAACATACTGACATAAGTAGATAAAGAAAGTGCTTTTAGGGATAATATTCAGTAGTTCTTTCATCAGGGAAGAATTCTGTCATCCCAAATTTCGTTACAGATGAACTAATATATCAATGTGACTTGCCCAGCAATTGAGTTTCTCTGGCTTCTGATGTTTAGCTGTTCCCATCATTAGCTTACCGTAATAATTTGAAGAATAAAAACACTTGCAAAATCGAGCATTGGGATGCACTGAGCTGCATCATCTTACGGATTTAAATGTAATTTCTGAGGAATAAAAAGGATGTAATTGGAGCCCTGAAACAACTAAGCAGAGTGTTCTATGCAAATATTAAAGACCCAGTCAATGAAATATTTTGTCATTCAAAGGTTTCATACATAAACCATTAGGACAGAATTAAATGAATCATTATTTTATGAGGAATTTTTATAAATTCCTTCTTTTCATGCGTTTGAATCAGTAGCATCAAAATATTAAAAGATTATTATCCAAAGAGCGCTGCATCCCTATCTCAATAGAGAAAATTACTAAGCCTAAGGCAAAACTTACATACTGTACAGTAAAGAAAATCATTCACAAAAGAAGCTAAAAGGAGTGTGAGTGCACTAAGAATACCCATGGAAGCTGTATACATACATGGAAGTAAATATATATGTGTAAGTATGATATATACATATGTAATCACACATATATGACTATACATGTATACAGATACATGTGTGTGCATA
This sequence comes from Piliocolobus tephrosceles, assembly GCF_002776525.5. Classification (NCBI taxonomy): domain Eukaryota; kingdom Metazoa; phylum Chordata; class Mammalia; order Primates; family Cercopithecidae; genus Piliocolobus; species Piliocolobus tephrosceles. Next base: position 40,578,853 of record NC_045438.1, read on the forward strand.
GAAAGAGCAAATAATAATGTAACCATGTACCATGTATCTATTCCTCATCTTCCAATGAATTAAAGTTTATAATCAATTTGTTTTATCTGTATCCCTATCACTTAACCCTATCTTACATTAACGAACTAAACCCACATTATATATCATTATTCTATGTATATTTCTTATTCATCCTTAAATACAAACAATCTTTCAAAAACATAATCATAATACAAACTACCTTGAAGGGTTAACACTAAACTGCCTTAAATATCACGAATGGACTTAAATAACATTAATGCACGCAAATATCTAGTGAGTTTTCAGATTTCTCGAGTTTTCTCATGAAGTTACACAGTTAATTTAATCAAATCAGTGTAAAGATAAGATCGATACACTGGAATTAACCAGCGTGTCTCTTAAATTCTCTTCATATGTCTATCTTTTCCTCCTTTTGAACATTTTTCTTACCCTTGAGATTCTGCTGAAAGTAAATAAGTCAAGTTATTTGTCCCTAATAGTTTCACAAAGTCTGAATTTTTTCTGATTGCTTCTCTGTGGTGTCTTTTTATTTTGAGACAGTCTTACCCTGTCACCCAAGCTGGAGCTCAGTGACGCTATCTCGCGATCTCGGCTCACCGCAACCTCAGCCCTCCGGGTTCCAAGGATTCTCCTGCATCAGCCTCCAGAGTAACTGGGATTACAGGCGCGCACCACTATGTCAAACTTTTTGTGTTTTTAGTAGAGACGGGTTTCACTATGTTGGTCAGGCTAGGTCTCTAACTCCTGACCTTAAGTGGTCTACCTGCCTTGGCCTCCCAAAGTGCTGGGATTACAGGCGTGAGCCACCGCGCCCAGACTGTGGTATCTTTTAATATGTTTCTCAGTATTTTCTGCGAATTGATTGTTAGATCTAGAAATTCAGTATTAAATTTTAGAAAGAATTTATATATTAGGTTTAATAGATTCTAGGTACTTCCATTAGGAGAACATAAAGCCTGCTTTTCTTGATTTTACTTTATTTGAAATTATTAATGATAATTATCTAAGTATATTAATTAATTTAAAATTGCAAAATAGTGATGTTTTAATTATGATACTCACTGATTTATTGGCTGGAATATTTCCATAAAATAAAGTTTCTCTTACATAGTCTTTGATTACCACAAAATACTTAATATACGAAAGGAGGGATAAATGCTTGATTCTTTTTTTTTTAACACTTTTCAGAATAATAAATTATTTTCCTAGCATCTCTGAGAAAACCAGTAAAACTCAATGTTTGTGTGTCTATATGCCAACAATTAATATTTTAACCATAGCCATTATTTCTCTTTTATGCTTAAATTGATCCATCAATTTATGTATTAATAATGGCTAAATTATCTGAACAATCATTTGAGAACTTAAAGGAAAAGTTCATTTATAAATCTTGGTCTAAAGGCTTTTGGATAGCTCAATTATGAATAGGTAAGGCCGTGTGGCTTTTTCTTTTCAGCACACTGTATATAGAGTTGATTTATGGGTTTTACAAATAATTTTAATATGATCTTAATTTAATTGTATCAACTATAAGTTTCCAGCATCTCCTATTAATAGGCATATAAACGTCTCTGCTGCAAATAGGAGTTTATATGCTAAAAGAGGCAATAATGTGATATGAGGTTTCTTGAAAGCAAATTTCAAAGGAAAAATATGTATTATGTGATATAAGTGAGTTTTTTACTTATATATAAATAAATTTCATACATGTAGATGTAATTTCTTAGGATTCACTTATATGGAAGAAATTATATAATGCATGTACATAAAGGAACACATTTTATCTTTATTACTTGACCTCATTAAACTAATTTTTATTTTTTAAGGAACTAGATAGTTTTATTTTTATGTTTCTCTTTGGAAGACTCCTGATTTAAAAACTTTAAAAAATTTAAAATAATTTTATAACTACTATAACTATTCTACTTTAGTTCCATTTTTAACAACCTAGGGTAAACGTTCACTTAAAGAGAAACTGAAGATTATTAATCTAATTGGAACAACAGATTTGTGATTAAGTATACCTGAATGTTCAACTCTAGCTGCAACGAATTTTAATACTGTGTTTTGTTTCTTACTCTTCACATAGTACTTTAAAGTATTTGAAGATATTTACTGTACATTACAAAATAAATAAGTACATGACATTAGAATATGACCTTTGTTGATTTTAATCAGTAAGCTTGTTTCTGTGAATCCTGGGACCAGTAAGAGATGTTAACAAATAAAATTAAATGTTGATAATAGAATTATAAAATCTTTTTAAATATTAAAATGTATAACTTTTTCAAAGTGTAAGTACAAATAAATTTTGAGGACTATAAATCCTTTTTTAAGAGTTGTATCTTGGCCGGGCACGGTGGCTTAAGCCTGTAATCCTAGCACTTTGGGAGGCCGAGACGGGCGGATCACTAGGTCAGGAGATCGAGACCATCCTGGCTAACACGGTGAAACCCGTCTCTACTAAAAATACAAAAACTAGCTGGGCGAGGTGGCAGGCGCCTGTAGTCTCAGCTGCTCGGGAGGCTGAGGCAGGAGAATGGCGTAAACCCGGGAGGCGGAGCTTGCAGTGAGCTGAGATCCGGCCACTGCACTCCAGTCCGGGCGACAGAGCAAGACTCAGCCTCAAAAAAAAAAAAAAAAAAAAAAAACAAGAGTTGTATCTTAAGAAGCACTGTGGCATGAATGACGAGTGAATTAGTCATCAAAATTATAATTATTTTACCCATGTGATATATAACTTACAAATGAATATATGTCATTTAATTTTATTTTTGCCTTAAATTAATTGTAGGTTGTATTACATATAGTAATACATTATACCTGCAACCAAATTATTCTGTCAGCCTGTTTACTCAAAAGTGCAAGAAGATCAATATTGAGACATCATGAGTTAAATCACCAAATACTTGTTTGTACTCCACATTGTACGTATTGCCCACGTAAGAAAAACTTGCCATTTTTAAAAGCAATGTACTAGTCAATATACTTCCAAAATAATTAGAATTGAAGTAACCGATAAACTGTTAACATTTTAATTCAGAATTAAATGTTTGGTTTTTTGATGTTATCTTCAAAAAAAATTCTATGAGAATCTATGCCATATTACCTAACATAAATGGGAAAAAAGTTAACAGAAATACTGAATTAAAAGAATTAAAACTATTTAATGCATAATGTGTCCATGGGCACCATACTAATGCTTTTATATAATTCATTTTCTTATTTTGTATAGTTTGAAAGTGAAAGGAGGCACTATTAATCATTGTGCTGAAACAATGTATATAAAACAAGTGTGTCTAGGGCAACCAGACATTGAAAAAATTAAAACAAACTGACCCCTACCTTCTTTGAATGTCTTATAGTATGATAGATATTTTATATATAAACAATTAAACACAATCTCATATTGCTTAAGAGCTGAATAGGCATAATTATAATGAAACTTGGTTTGGTAAGAAAAAGATTTTAGTATCAAGCTTGCTACTTGATTTTAGTATCAGCAGTATTTTGTGACAAACATATTTAAAAGTAAAATATTTATTTTGTTGCATATATTTTAACCTTCTTCTGCTATTACAATTTTTTTCCACCAGATGGTAGCCAAGAAAAGCAGGAAACAAAGAGATTAACAGAGTTAGAACAAACAAAATTAAATTGAAATAAACCTCAAACAAAATAATTTTATTGTAGCTACAGATGTAAACACACTTGCAAAAATTCGATATACTGAGTAAAAACAAAGCTTTTTAAAATGCTTTTCTTCTAATATTGAATGTGTGAAAGCTCTTTAGGAATAAGTTGAATCTGAAAGCCTCTGAGACCGTTAAAAATATAGATAGAAGAATACTAAACTTGAGATCTGAAGTCAATTTTTTTCATAGACCATTCACAAGTGTATGAATATAGGCTTGTTTTAAATATTTCCCTAATCTTTGTTTATTTAAAAGAAGCATTGTGATGTTCTGAAATATAAATTTTGGATATGTATTTCCTGACAGTTCTTTTATAAAAAACCATCTATCCCACTTATGCAAAAATCAAATATGTGGAATTGTTTCCTCTGTGTGGAGTCTTCACTTCTATCCTTGTTAGTCTTGGCTCGTACATGAAGTATTCATTATTTGCAAAAACCAATTATGATCCCTGTCTGGATACATTAAGATTTTTTCTACAAGTCTTTTCCTCTCTATCACATTTTAAGCAACAGTTTACATGAATTATTCATAGTACCCATATTGCAGGCAAGCTTTTTTATTAAATTTGATCGTAATAATAGTTATTACCCCAGTCATGGCAGTTTTATGAGTATTCTTCAATGCCATTACCTGGAAAGATTTCAATCAAGAAATATAAGAGATGCAAATCAATTTCCATAATAAAATTAAACGGTACCATCTACTCTTTCATTCCAGCAATAGAGCTGATTGACAGCCTCTCCCTCATACCTGGAGCAGAAAACATTCAGATGCAGAAATAGACAATGGCAGATTGTTTCTTCTTAAACATTTCACTGTCTTTTTCTTCATTGTTGGTGTTTAGTGTTTGCTAACTTCACTGAAAGATAATATTTAACTTAAATTCCATATACATATTTATTTTTGAAGCAACATATTTTCTGATAATGGTTGATTTTCTCTGAGGTAGTTGAGCTTATAAGCAAATGAATACAGAAAGAAGTGCCATCATCTTGTTTTTCTCCTAAAAACAGTATAACCTCCTTTTGTAGAGGAAATTATACTCTGTTATTGGGGGAGCAAAGTGGTTAATTTTGTTCTGAGTATCGATTTATTTTCTAGTCTCTTCACTCTTTAATTCCATTCCTCATGACAATAAAATAGAGAGAGAGTGGATTACAAGATTGTGTACACAAACTGGGAAAATACAGACCTTGGATACACATCATGTGAGTAGATACAAAACAACTATATATATATATATAGCCAATGTTTATGATCATAATTTTCTTCTAAAAATACGTAACAGATTCTTCTCTCAAAAGATAAAGAAAGGTGTTAAGTTGGACTGAAATTTTGCAGAGATAGATTGGAGCAGTTTTTAGAATAGAGGTCATGAATCCAGAGAGCTGAAGAGTTGTGAATATATGCACTATATACCCTGTTCTAGAAAGGTAGCCTGCAGACCTGTGAAGGTCCATAGACTTCCTTCTGCTAATCTTTGAGTTACTGGGAACCATCTAATTCCATGCCTCCAAAAACAGTGCAGAATTTGAGTAGAAGATGAAATAGCAGTAGTGATGTTTTGTGAGAATGACTCTCCCATACTTTTCAATGCAGTGTCACTAAGTAAAGATCTTACAACTTCATGAGTTCCTTATTGTTCTCTTCAACAAATATTCAGTTAATATTTACATGGTCTTAACATGTAAAAACTCTTCAGCTTAATATTTCTACTTTATTCATAACTTTCTATTTTCTCAGATACAACTGTGTCCTGAGGCTGTATTAAAATATAATTTTAAGACTAGAAACAAATTTTTTTACTGAAGGAAGATAGAAATTTTAAAGTTCACTTGGCAGCAGTAGTACTCTCCAGAAGGTTTTGTCATGCTAGCTCTACTTTCTTTCATGAATTTATTTAAACTTTACTCCTTCCTGCCTTTACTGACTGTCCCATCTGGTATGGGAGCCTCATATTTTTCCTTGTCTGTATCTCAGTACTTATTACCATAAACAGTTCCTGTTTAATTATTTATGTCTACACCAGTCTATAAATCCTTTCCAGCTAGACATATTGGCTATGCATTTCATGTCTAGGACAATGCTTAGTCAATGCTCATTGATTTGATTGGATGGATTAATGGAAGCACCAGTTTCAGAGGTTAGCAGACTCCATAACTGAAAAGCATTTTCCAGAAAAATCTCATCTAATCAATAAGCAATTGTTTCTCTTCTGCTGCATAATAGAAATTAATGAACACGTTGAAACCTATGGTGTGTTCACTTCTGTGCTGTTCATTCTTTAGGTTAATATCAAAAAAGTATTTGTCTCATTTACAAAGTTATCAAATTAATTTGAATTAAATGCTATTAAATCATATTGTGAAAGAATGAAAGTCTTGTATTTTCAAAGAACAAATATATAACATATGCATTAAATCTATATATTAAATTATTTGAATATAAAATAGTAAAATTTCTGTATACTTGAAACTAGCTAAGAGGTCGACTTAACAGCAAATTTAAACATCTAAATTTCCTGCAAAATTGTTTAATGTAGGTCACAAAATTAGGCTTCATATTCTTAGTGTATAAAGAAAGCAACAATCAAAATAAATTATTCCACTAGTATTACATATAATACAGAGCCATGGAATAGGTGGGTGAGTTGAGAGACAGTCATCTGAAATATAAGATGATTTATTCTCATAAAATATATTACCATTGAACAATAACAACGCATGCTATTACAAAACTACAGTAAATGAGTGGGCATGGTTCAGGCATAAGGATAGATGTATAGGTCAATAAAATGATTGAAAGTTGAAGAAAAAAAGAAAACTTATGTTTATGTCTAATTTGGATAAGCATGCCAAGACAACTCAGTGGGGAAAAAATAGTCTTTTCAATAAAAGATGCTCAGACAAAACAATATCCACATGAGAAAGAACAAAGTTGGACCCTTACACACATCATGTACAGAAATTAACTCAAAATGGATCACAGAACTGAATGAAAGAGCTAGAACAATATATATAGTACATGTTTGTGTGTGTATATATATATACTTATTATTTTTGTTATTTTTTGATAAAAATAATCTGTCACTTAGTCTAGAGTGCACTGGTGTGATGACATCTCACTGCAGCCTTGACCTCCTGATATGAAGCAATCCTCCTACCTCAGGCTCTTTAGTAGCTAGGACCACAGACATATGCCACAACATCCAACTGATTATTTTTTATTTTTATTTTTTGTACAGATTGGCTCTCCTTATTTTTCTCAGGCTGATCTTAAACTCCTGGGCTCAAGCAATATTCCTTCTTCAGCCTCCCAAAGTTCTGGGATTACAGGCATGAGCTGTTGCTAAAACTATCAACCTCTTAGAAAAAAAATATAGAAGTAAATCTCTGTGACTTGGATCAGGCAATGGTTTCTCACATGTGTAACCAAAAGCACAAGAAACAAGAAGTAAAAGATTACTGGGTTTCGTCAAATTTTAAAACTTTTGTAAACAGGATATAGTAAAAAGTCACCCCCAAGAATGAGAAAATATTTAACAATTACATATATAAGAGATTTGTTTCCAGAATGAAGAACTCTTACAACTCAACAATAATCCAATAACCCTATCAAAAATGAGCAATGGATTTGAATAAACAATTCCCAAAAGAAGATATACAAATGTTCAATAAGCACAATAAAAAATGATCAACATCTCTGGTCATTAGAAATATATAAAGTGAAATGACAATAAGATACAATTTTACACCCACTAGGACATTTATAATTAAAAAGATAAATAATAACAAGTGTTGATGTGTGATATGGTTTGGCTGTGTCTCCCATCCAAATCTCATTTTTATTTGTAGCTCCCATAATCCCCATGTGTCCCGGGAGTGACCCAGAGTGGGAAACCAGCAGGCCTGGTTTCTCTCATGCTGTTCTCATCATAGTGAGTGAGTGCTCATGAGATCTGATGGTTTTCTAGGGGACTTTCCCCCTTTTGCTTGGCACTTCTCCTTGCTGCCACCATGTGAAGAAGGATGTGTTGCTTCTCCTTCCACCATTATTGTAAGGGGTGGTGGCTTACTATTGTAAGTTTCCTGAGGCCTCTCCAGCCATGCTGAACTGTGAGTCAATTAAATCTCTTTCCTTTATAAATTACCCATTCTTCGGTATGTCATTATTAGCAGCATGAAAATGAACTCATACAGTAAATTAGTACTGGGAGTGTACTGGGAGTGTAAAGGGAGTGTTCAGCAGTGGCATTGCTGTAAAGATACCAAAAAATGTGGAAGTGACTTTGGAACTGGGTAACACACAGAGGTTGAAAGAGTTTGGAAGTCTCAGAAAAAGACAGGAAGATGTGGGAAAGTTTGGAACTTCCTAGAGACTTGTTGAATGGCTTTGACCAAAATGCTAAGAGTGATAAGGATAATAAGGTCCAGGCTAAGCTGGTCTCAGACAGAGATGAGGAACTTGTTGGGAACTGCAGCAAAGGTGACTGTTATTATACTTTAGCAAGAAGATTGGTGGCATTTTGCTTCTGCCCTTGAGATCTGTGGAACTTTGAACTTGAAAGAGATGATTTAGGGTATCTGGCAGGAGAAATTTCTAAACAGCAAAGCATTCAAGAGGTGACAGAGCATAACAGTTTAGAAAATTTGCAGCCTGAAGATACAATAGAAAAGAAAAAAACTCATTTTCTTAGGAGAAATTCAAGCTGGCTGCAGAAATTTGCATAAGTAACAAGGAGTCAAATGTTAATCTTCAAGACAATAGGGAAAATGTCTTCAGGGTAGTCAGAGACCTTCACAACAGCCAGTCACATCACAGGCCGAGAAAACTAGGAGGGAAAAATGGTTTCCTGGGCTAGGTGAGGTCCCCTGTGCTGTGTTCAGCCTAGGAACGTGGTACCCTGCATCCCAGCTGCTCCAGCCAAGGATAAAAGGGGCCAAGGTGCAGTTAGGGTCATGGTTCCAGGGGGTGCAAACCACTAGCCTTGGCAGCTTCTGTGTGGTGTTGGTCCTGTGGGTGCACAGGAAACAAGAGTTGAGGTCTGGAAACCTCTGCCTAGATTTCAGAGGATATATGGACATGCTTGGTGTCTTGGCAGAGGTGTGCTACAGGGGCAGAGCCCTCATGGAGAACATCTGCTAAGACAGTACAGAAGGGAAATTTGGGATTGAAGCCCCCACACAGAGTCTCTAGTAAGGCACTGCCTAGTAGAATATGAGAAGAGGGCCATCATTGTCCAGACCCCAGAATGGTACATCCACTGGCAGCTTGCACCATGCACCCAGAAAAGCTGCAGACATTCAATGCAAGCCTGTGAAAGCAGCCAGGAGGGGGCTGTATCATGCAAAGCCACAGGGGTGGGGCTGTTCAATGTTGTGGGAGCCCACCTCTTGCATCACTGTGACCTGGATATGAGGCATGGGGTCAAATGAGATCATTTTTGAACTTTAAAGACTGGTCTATAGGATTTCAGACTTGCCTTGTCTCAGATGAGACTTTGAACTTGCACTTTTGAGTTAATGAATTTAGACTTTGGAAGACTGTTGGAATTGCATAATTGTGTTTTGAAATGTGAGGATATGAGATTTGGTAGAGACCAGGGGTGGAATAATATGGTTTGGCTGTGTCCCTACCCAAATCTCATCTTGAATTGTCATTCCCATAATCCAACATGTCATGGAAGGGATCTGGTGGATGGTATTTTAATTATGGGGGTGGTTACCATCATGCGGCTCTCATGATAGTATATGAGTGAGTTGGCATGAGATCTGTTGGTTTCATAAGGGACTTTTCCCTTTTTTGCTTGTCACTTTTCCTTGCTGTCACCATGTGAAGGAGGCCATGTTTGCTTCCCCTTCTGCCATGATTGTAAGTTTCCTGAGGCTTCCCTAGCCATGCTGAACTGTTAGTCAATTAAACATCTTTCCTTTATAAATTAACCAGTCTCAGCTATGTCTTCATTAGTAGCGTGAGAATGGACTAATACAATAAGGATGTGGGGAAATATACATATGATATATGACAAACCTTCATACATTCTTATGAAATGAAAAATGATGCAGCCTCCTGAAAGACATATTGACAGTTTCTCAAAAAGTAAAGCATAGGATGATTACATAACCCAGAAATTCCAGAGAAATATATTCAAGAGAAAAGACATATATGCCCATGCAAAAATATGTGATTATGCATGGTCATATTCTTTATAATAGCAAAAATGTTAGAACAACCCAAATGCCTATCAACTGATAAATGGATATATGAAATATGGTATATCTGTACAATGGAATACTATTCTATTATGAAAATAACAAATTACTGATAAATGCTACAGTATGGATGAACTTGATAACATTGTGCTAAGTGAAAGAAAATACTCAAAAATAATCACATATTGTATGACTGTATTTACAGAAAAAAAATTGAAAAAATAGAAAATAAGTGCAAATGAGATAAATAGAAAAAAGCAAGCAATATTGTAAACTTTAATCTAACCATATCAATGATCACTTTAAATGTTAATGATGTAAAGACATCAGTTAAAAGAAAGACATTATCAGATTGAATAAAACCCAGACACAATTATAAGCTGTCTAAAAGAAACTCTCCTTATATATAAAGACATAGATAAAGTAAAAGATGTTTTTAATACCGAGTTGTTTTTAATTAAACTGAAATTAATGTAAATGTTGGGTTGATGGGTGCAGCAAACCACCATGACACATGTATACCTATATAACAAACCTGCACATTCTGAATATGTATCCCAGAACTTGAAGTATAATTAAAAAAACACCCACACACTAAATTGTATTTGTAAGAAATTATGTAACTGCAATGTCTACATGTAGTCAATAAAGTAAAACACACTGGGAACATTGATCATGTTCTACTTTTCAATTTTTACAATTTAGCCCAAATTCAAAAATAATAATATTAGTCAATACCATTGAGCAATTTATTCTGAAACACATCATTGTGTGGCATTTGCATTAGAAAATCATAAATAGATAACACTATTACCAAATTCACTAGAGAGAGAAATTTACTTGTCTTGTAGATACATGCTTTAATGACTGTTGTAAACCATACGTCATTCAGAAAAAAACAAACAAACATTGCTTTTCTAAACAAAAATGGAATCATCTTCTGTTTGTCATCAGAACTGTTTTTTATTTTTATTTTTTTCTCTATATATTTTTCTATATATAGACATAGAAAACAAAATTCTTTTTATTTTTATTATTATACTTTAAGTTCTAGGGTACATGTGCATAACGTGCAGGTTTGTTACATATGCATACTTGTGACATGTTGGTGTGCCGCAACCATCAACTCGTCAGCACCCATCAACTCGTCATTTACATCAGGTATAACTCTGAATGCAATCCCTTCCCCCTGCCCCCCATAATAGGCTCCAGTGTGTGATGTTCCCCTTCCTGAGTCCAAGTGATCTCACTGTTTAGGTCCCACCTATGAGTGAGAACATGTGGTGTTTGGTTTTATGTTCTTGCGATAGTTTGCTGAGAATGATGGTTTCCAGCTCCATCCATGTCCCTACAAAGGACACAAACTCATCCTTTTTTATGGCTGCGTAGTATTCCATGGTGTATATGTGCCACATTTTCTTAATCCAGTCTGTCACTGATGGACATTTGAGTTGACTCCAAGTCTTTGCTATTGTGAATAGTGCCACAGTGAACATACGTGTGCATGTGTCTTTACAGCAGCATGATTTATAATCCTTTGGGTATGTACCCAGTAGTGGGATGGCTGGGTCATATGGTACTTCTAGTTCTAGATCCTTGAGGAATCACCATACAGTTTTCCATAATGGTTGACCTAGTTTACTATCCCATCAACAGTGTAAAAGTGTTCCTAATTCTCCACATCCTTTCCAGCACCTGTTTTTTCCTGCCTTTTTCATGACTGCCATTCTAACTGGTGTGAGATGGTATCTCATTGTGGTTTTGATTTGCATTTCTCAGATGGCCAGTGATGATGAGCATTTTTTCATGTGTCTGTTGGCTGTATGCATGTCTTCTTTTGAGAAATATCTGTTCACATCCTTTGCCCACTTTTTGATGGGATTGTTTGTTTTTTCTTGTAAATTTGTTTGAGTTCTTTGTAGATTCTGGATATTAGCTCTTTGTTAGATGAGTAGTTTGCAAAAATTTTCTCCCATTCTGTAGGTTGCCTGTTCAGTCTGATGGTAGTGTCCTTTGCTGTGCAGAAGCTCTTTAGTTTAATTAGATCCCATTTGTCAATTTTGGCTTTTGTTGTTATTGCTTTTGGTGTTTTAGACATGAAGTCCTTGCCCATGCCTATGTTCTGAATGGTATTACCTAGGTTTTCTTATAGGATTTTTATGGAATTAAGTCTAGCATTTAAGTCTCTAATCCATCTTGAATTAATTTTCATATAAGGAGTAAGGAAAGGATCCTGTTTCAGCTTTCTACTTATGGCTAGCCAATTTTCCCAGCACTATTTATTAAGTAGGGAATCCTTTCCCCATTTATTGTTTTTCTCAGGTTTGTCAAAGATCTGATGGCTGTAGATATGTGGTATTATTTCTGAGGACTCTGTTCTGTTCCATTGGTCTATATCTCTGTTTTGGTACCAGTAACATGCTGTTTTGGTTACTGCAGCCTTGTAATATAGTTTAAAGTCAGGTAGCATGATGCCTCCAGGTTTGTTCTTTTGACTTAGGATTGTCTTGGCAATGCGGACTCTTTTTTGGTTCCATATGAACTTTAAAGCAGTTTTTTTCTAATTCTGTGAAGAAACTCATTGGTAGCTTACTGGGGATGGCATTCAATCTATAAATTACCTTGGGCAATATGGCCATTTTCATGATATTGATTCTTCTTATCCATGAGCATCATATGTTCTTCCATTTGTTTCTGTCCTCTTTTATTTCACTGCGCAATGGTTTGTAGTTCTCCTTGAAGGGGTCCTTTACATCCCTTGTAAGTTGGATTCCTAGGTATTTTATTCTCTTTGAAGCAATTGTGAATGGAAGTTCATTCATGATTTGGCTCTCTGTCTGTTACTGGTGTGTAAGAATGCTTGTGATTTTTGCACATTAATTTTGAATCCTGAGACTTTGCTGAAGTTACTTATCAGCTTAAGGAGATTTTGGACTGAGACAATGGGGTTTTCTAAATATACAATCATATCATCTGCAAGCAGGGACAATTTGACTTCTTGTTTTCCTAACTGAATACCCTTGATTTCTTTCTCTTGCCTGATTGTCCTAGCCAGAACTTCCAACACTATGTTGAATAGGAGTGGTGAGAGAGGGCATCCCTGTCTTGTGCCAGTTTTCAAAGGGAATGCTTCCAGTTTTTGCACATTCAGTATGATATTGGCTGTGGGTTTGTCATAATTAGCTCTTATTATTTTGAAATACATTCCATCAACACCGAATTTATTGAGAGTTTTTAGCAGGAAGGGCTGTTGAATTTTATCAAAGGCCTTTTCTGCATCTATTGAGATACCCATGTGGTTTTTGTCTTTGGTTCTTTTTGTATGCTGGATTACATTTATTGATTTGCGTATATTGAACCAGTCTTGCATCCCAGGGATGAAGCCCACTTGATCATGGAGGATAAGCTTTTTGATGTGCCGCCTGATCCGCTTTGCCAGTATTTTATTGAGGATTTTTGCATCGATGTTCATCAGGGATATTGGTCTAAAATTATCTTTTTTTGTTGTGGCTCTGCCTGGCTTTGGTATCAGGAAGATGTTGGCCTCATAAAATGAGTTAGGGAGGATTCCCTCTTTTTCTATTGATTGGAATAGTTTCAGAAGGAATGGTACCAGCTCCTCCTTGTACCTCTGGTAGAATTCAGCTGTGAATCCATCTGGTCCTGGACTTTTTTTGGTTGGTAGGCTATGAATTAACAGCACAATTTCAGATCCTGCTATTGGTCTATTCAGGGATTCAGCTTCTTCCTGGTTTAGTCTTGGGAGAGTGTAAATGTCCAGGAAATTATCAATTTCTTCTAGGTTTTCTGGTTTATTTGCGTAGAGGTGTTTATAGTATTCTCTGATGGTAGTATGTATTTCTGTGGGGTCGGTGATGATATCCCCTTTATCATTTTTTATTGTATCTATTTGATTCTTCTCTCTTTTCTTCTTGATTAGTCTTGCTAGCAGTCCATCAATTTTGTTGATCTTTCAAAAAACCAGATCCTTGATTCACTGATTTTTTGGAGGGTTTTCTGTGTCTCTATCTCCTTCAGTTCTGCTCTGATCTTAGTTATTTCTTGCCTTCTGCTAGCTTTTGAATATGTTTGCTCTTGCTTCTCTTGTTCTTTTAATTGTGATGTTAGAGTGTCAATTTTAGATCTTTCCTGCTTTCTCTTGTGGGCATTTAGTGCTATAAATTTCCCTCTACATACTGCTTTAAATGTGTCCCAGAGATTCTGGTATGTTGTATCTTTGTTCTCATTGGTTTCAAAGAACATCTTTGTTTCTGCCTTAATTTCGTTATGTACCCAGTAGTCATTCAGGAGCATAGCAGGTGGTTCAGTTTCCATGTAGTTGAGCGGTTTTGATTTTCTTAGACCTGATTTCTAGTTTGATTGCACTGTGGTCTGAGAAAGAGTTTGTTATAATTTCTGTTTTTGTACATTTGCTGAGGTGTGCTTTACTTCCAATTATGTGGTCAATTTTGGAATAAGTGTGATATGGTACTGAGAAGAATGTATATTCTGATGATTTGGGGTGGAAAGTTCTGTAGATGTCTATTAGGTCTGCTTGCTGCAGAGGTGAGTTCAATTCCTGGATATGCTTGTTAACTTTCTGTCTCATTGATCTGTCTAATGTTGACAGTGGGGTGTTGAAATCTCCCATCATTATTGTATGGGAGTCTAAATCTCTTTGTAAGTCTCTAAGGACTTGCTTTATGAATCTGGGTGCTCCTACATTGGGTGCATATATATTTAGGACAGTTATCTCTTCCTGCTGAATTGATCCCTTTACTATTATGTAATGGCCTTCTTTGTCTCTTTTGATCTTTCATGGTTTAAAGTCTGTTTTATCAGAGAGTAAGATTGCAACCCTTGCTTTTTTTTTGTTGTTGTTGTTCTCCATTTGCTTGGTAGATCTTCCTCCATTCCTTTACTTTGATTCTATGTGTGTCTCTGCATGGGAGATGGGTCTCCTGAATACAGCAAACTGATGGGTCTTGACTCTTTATCCAGTTTGCCAGTCTGTGTCTTTTAATTGGACCATTTAGTCCATTTACATTTAAGGTTAATATTGTTATGTGTGAACTTGATCCTGTCATTATGGTATTAACTGGTTATTTTGCTTGTTAGTTGCTGCAGTTTCTTCCTAGTATCAATGGTCTTTACATTTTGACATGTTTTTGCAATGGCTGGTACCGGTTGTTCCTTTCCATGTTTAGTGTTTCCTTCAGGGTCTCTTGTAAGGCAGGCCTGGTGGTGACAAAATCTCTAAGCATTTGCTTATCTGTAAAGGATTTTATTTCTCCTTCACTTATGAAACTTAGTTTGGCTGGATATGAAATTCTGGGTTGAAAATTCTTTTCTTTAAGAATGTTGAATATTGGCCCCCACTCTCTTCTGGCTTGTAGAGTTTCTGCTGAGAAATCTGCTGCTAGTCTGATGGGCTTCCCTTTGTGGGTAACTCGACCTTTCTCTCTGGCTGCCCTTAACATTTTTCCTTCATTTCAATTTTGTTGAATCTGAGAATTATGTGTCTTGGAGTTGCTCTTCTCGAGGAGTATCTTTGTGGTGTTCTCTGTATTTCCTGAATTTGAATGTTGGCCTGCCCTACTAGGTTGGGGAAGTTCTCCTGGATGATATCCTGAAGAGTGTTTTCCAACTTGGTTCCATTTTCCCCCTCACTTTCAGGTACCCCAGTCAGACATAGATTTGGTCTTTTCACATAATCCCATACTTCTTGAAGACTTTGTTCATTTCTTTTCCCCCTTTTTTCTTTACACTTCTTTTCTCATTTCATTTCATTCATTTGATCCTCAATCACTGTTACTCTTTCTTCCGGTTGATCGAGTCAGTTACTGAAGCTTGTGTATTTGTCACGTATTTCTTGTGTCATGGTTTTTATCTCTGTTAGTTCGTTTATGGCCTTCTCTGCATTGATTATTCTAGTTATCCATTCTTCCATTCTTTTTTCAAGGTTTTTACTTTCTTTGCACTGGGGACGCAATTCCTCTTGTAGCTCTGAGAATTTTGATGGACTGAAGCCTTCTTCTCTCAATTTGTCAAAGTCATTCTCTGTCCAGCTTTGATCCATTGCTGGTGATGAGCTGAAGATGCGCTCTGATTTTTTGAATTTCCACTTCTTCTGCCCTGCTTTTTCCCCATCTTTGTGGTTTTATCTGCCTTTGATCTTTGATGATGGTGACATACTGATGGGGTTTTGGTGTGGGTGTCCTTCCTGTTTGTTAGTTTTCCTTCTAACAGTCAGGAATCTCAGCTGTAAGTCTGTTGGAGATTGCTTGAGGTCCACTCCAGACCCTGTTTGCCTGGGTATCAGCAGCAGAGGCTGCAGAAGACAGAATATTGCTGAACAGCGAGTGTACCTGTCTGATTCTTGCTCTGGACACTTCGTCTCAGGGGTGTACCCCGCTGTGTGACGTGTGGGGTGTTGGTCTGCCCCTAGTAGGGGATGTCTCCCAGTTAGGCTACTCAGGGGTCAGGGACCCACCTGAGCAGGCAGTCTGTCCATTCTCAGATCTCAACCTCTGGTTGGGAGATCCACTGCTCTCTTCAAAGCTGTCAGACAGGATCGTTTGGGTCTGCAGAGGTTTCTGCTACTTTTTTTTTTTTGTTTAGCTGTGCCCTATCCACAGAGGTGGAGTCTACAGGGACAGGCAGGCCTCCTTGAGCTGCTGTGGGCTCCATCCAGTTCGAGTTTCCCAATGGCTTTGTTTACCTACTTAAGCCTCAGCAATGGCAGGTTTCCCTCCCCCAGCTGTCTTGCCCTTAGAAAGCAGACTGCTGTGCTAGCAATGAGAGAGGCTCCGTGGGCATGGGACCCTCCTGGGCAGATGTGGGATATAATCTCCTGGTGTGCCATTTGCTAAGACCCTTGGTAAAGTGCAGTATTGGGGTGGGAGTTACCCGATTTTCCAGGTGTTGTGTGTCTCAGTTCCCCTGGCTAGGAAAAGGGATTCCCTTCCCCCTTGTGCTTCCCAGGTGAGGTGATGCCTTGCCCTGCTTCAGCTCTCGCTGATCGGACTGCAGCAGCTGACTTGTACCAATTGCCTGGCACTCCCTAGTGAGATGAACCTGGTACCTCAGTTGAAAATGCAGAAATCCGCCATCTTCTGTGTCACTCGCACTGGGAACTGGAGACTGGAGCTGTTCCTATTTGGCCATCGTGCTCCACCCCCAGAACTATTTTTTTAAATGCAATTTGTTACTGGAGAAATTTGGCAAAATAGTAAAAATAAGTTACTGAATCTTTTTTCCTGACATTTCCATATGAGGAAGATTTTAAATGGAATAGAAAATGAACAAAAAATAAGCAGTTGCTAGTTCCTTTACCAACTCAGTTCTGAAATGCTCTGAGAGTTGTTGTGCCCTTTGCATTTGTTCATCTGGAAAATTCATTTTAGGTTATATATTTCACTCTCCTAGGGATAAAAGGAACCTCTGAAAGCCTGTTCAATACCTGCTACTTGATTTAGTGGTCAGTTTGAAGGAACATCTTGTTGCTGGGGTTTTGTTGAAAATGCTTTTCTTTTTCATATGGGAAAAAAATCAGTTCAAATAAATCAACCTTATCCATATATATTTTATTCAAGTATCGCTAGTGCTGATTTTATTTATTTTTAATATTCACAGTCTAACAGATGTCAATATAACAAACACATTTGTAGTTCAGTTTTACAAAGATTTACTCAACTGAAACCCTCGTTTTAGAAGAAAATAACGTTTAGAAAGAATCTCAAAATTTCTGTGTACTCCCTTAAGCATTAAATAGTGTTATCATTCATTCATTGACGTCAAACTGTATAGCTGAGAATCAGATGATAAAACAAAAAGTAAATATTTAAAATTTCCTTAGGAGACTGGTGACAATAGCTTTACTGAACACTGTGTTGACACGATTTTTTGGTTTTTGCTTTCCACTTTGTTTGCTTGTTTATTCTATCTGCACTGAGAAAGCAATGCAAATGGAATTAATTTACACAAGGTGGGATATTTTTAATTTAACAAAGCAGGGAACAACTACATTAACATTAATATTAAGCAAAAGTTTTAGTGAATTTTGTGCTATTTTGAAGGGAAAGTTATAGAGGTGTGGTGTTAGTGTGTGCACACACACATGGGTGTGTGTTAACACAGCATCTATGAGTTCTGGGAAAGTTCTAGGAAAGTATCAAGTTTCTATCTATGGTCACAGGAGTATTCATATTAAAGAACTTTAGGGCACACTGGGTACTCTCTCTGTTCAATCATAAACTTAGTATTGTTATTGTTAAACTACTGACAAAAATGAATTTGTTTACTATTTTATACAGTTAAGAGCTGTATAAGTTGCTGCACAACTAATAAAAAATATGAAGTATACATTTTAGTAAAATCTAATTTTAATTTAAAATGTTAATATTTTCCTGACAAGTACTGACACTGTTTAGCTAACATTTACTGAGCTATGTTCTTGAGCAAATCCATAAAGGTGAATACCTAAAATACTTGGAAAGGGGGAAAGAAAGTGAATGAAACTTACAAATGATTCAGTCTTCATTACATATATTGCAAAATAACTTAATGTAAATATAAACATGATTCTGTGTTAGAATGGAGAACCTGTGTTAGGTAGGTAGATAACACCCTCCAGGCTTTCTTTCTTTTTTCTTTTTTTTTTTTTTGGAAAGGAAAACAGTCCACTTATGAGAAAAGAAGTATTCCCCAAGAAAAGCAAATTTCCAGTGTGGGAATTTTAGAAGTCTCTGACTCATCTAGTTAGGAAAATATTCAGAAATGAAATATTGGATTTTTGATCTTTATTAATATGTTAACTATCTCCCATATACATGAAATTTCGATAATGCTAACAGAACAGGCCAATATGGGATAGCAACAGGACCATGTTCACTCTGAGAAAACAAACTTCAAGAACTAGGCTGTAAGAAATTAAACCAAGTGAAGGATCTCATATTAATATAATATATGATGTCAACCTAATTGTTGTCTTTGATTCAAATTACATAGGGGTGTAAACAAGCCTTATGAAACAAAAAAACTCTGTAAACTCTACTAGTCTAAAATAGCATTTATTTTTCTTTTGGGTTTGATGACATTATTTTAATCCCAGGAGGTTAAAAGAAAGAGTATAGACATAATAAAAAAAAAGAAAAGAATTAAATCCATCATGCTTATATTTAAAAACATACATATTTTGATAAAATCATGTTTTATCACTGCAATGATTTATATATCTTTCATATTTTTAAAATATTTAAAGTATTTTGATATTAAAACTTATGGCTTGTCCTTAAAATCTATAGTTTTATCAAATTTTAGAAGAATTTTGTTAAATTTGTGATCAATTTTTTTAAATTAGAGATAATTTATAGAATGCTGAAGCTTTTATTTTTCAACTATGTAATTAGTAATAAATTTTATTTAAAAATTTATAATTGAATGATGCCTAAAAGTGTTTACATGGTTGGAAAAGGGTACAAAAATGGATTGGAATTGATACATGGTTCAGTACTTAACCATATATATTGCAAAATAAGCTAAAATAAATATAAACATAATTCTATGTTAGAATAGTCAGTCTGATTTAAGTAAATAATGCCCCGCTGGACTTTCTTTTCTTTTGAGAGAAAAACAGTCCACTTAGGAGAAAGGAAGTATTCACCAAGAAAAGCATATTTCCAATATGAGAATATATTACCAATATAAATATGTTGAGTAGTCCTTTCCACATGAATATAAATGCAACAACATCTAACACTGAAGAAATAAAAAGTAAACAATAACCAACGTTGAAGAGTAAACAGTATACATATACATATTAGCCTGAACAAACATTATTCAAGGGTGAGCAAGTATTTAAAAAATAATGAGAACTTGCCCTTAGTGTTGAAGAGGAACAATGTAGTTCTGAAAATAATATTAGACATATATAGGAAGTGTTTGTTCTAAATTCATAATAGAATTCAAGAAGGCTTGAAACCTATAAAACCAAGGGTAAAAGACAGGAACACAATAGAATAAAGCCATTCAAACAGACATTGAAAAAAGAACTGAATTGAAAGTAGCAGTGAAGAATAAGTATATGTTATTACCAAATCAATAATAATAAAGCAAAAACAATGAGATGCTTCAAGTCATATTAGACTCATAAGTATATAATCAAGAATGTCATTATTATGTAAAAGGCCAAATTCATGAAGCCCATGTATTGCAAAACAAAATCGAAACAAGATAAAATGGAAGAAAATTTTTCATTTGTTATGAAAAGTAATATAAATCCAAACTATGGACTATTGGTATTTCTGGAGAATAAAATAAATCCATACAGGTAATAACATTTAATAGAAATAATCATTTTCTTTATTAATTCCTAAATGCAAATATCTATAAGCTTTAATTTAGACAAGATTAATGGTTACAGGCAAATCTGTTGGCCTCAGATATATTTATAATAAAAAAATGCCAGAAAAGTAAAGAATAATATACACATATCTCTGGAAGAGTTCAAAAATTTATGCTATTGTATTCATGAGAAGAAAATACAATATTTTTCTCAGATATGCAAGAATCAACATCTTTTTTAAATCATGAAAATAAATGACCTAAACTAAAAGTTAACTGTTAAAAAAAAATCAAAATTAAGGAAGTAGTTTCAGATGATCTAGAGTTTAAAACATTATTTAAGGCAAAAACAAACAAACAAACAAACAAAAAACAACAACAAAAAAAACCCATCAACTTTTTATTATCTTCAAACATCTATCAAGCTAAAAAAGTTATAAATACAAACAATAAGTAAACATAACATCTATACAAATATGTAAACTAGTACATATTAACCAACTGAGCATATAATCCAAGGACAACCTTTTCATATTTATTAAGAAATGCCCAGAGTGTACCAGATTAGTGGTGAAACCAAGTGTATTCATTCTCTGAGGTTGTCATAACCAAAGTGTTACAAACTGGGTAGCTTAAAATGAGAGAAATATATTGTCTCACAGTTCTGGAGGCTAAAAGCATGAAATCAAAGTGATAGAGTCAGGCTTCCTCTAAAACCTGTAGGGTAATCTTTTCTTGCCTCTTCCTAGCTGCTGGTGGTTTGCCAGCAATCTTCAGCACTGCTTGGCTTGCAATGGCACAATTCTAATCTCTGCCTTCAATTTCACATGGTATTCTCCCTGTGTGTCTCTGGGTGTTCAGAGAGCTGTCTTCTTTCACCCTATAGCAGTAAGATCTCATCATAACTTAATACACGTGAAAGGATACTAATTTCATATAAGATCACAGTCTCAGGTAGTGAAGGTTAGGACTTCAATATATATTGGGAGTGGGAGGAGTGACATGATTCAACCCATAATAACCCTCTGTATTGGCAAAAGACACAGTTCTTCCCACAGGGGACGGGAAAAAAAAAATAATATAAAGGGATATAGTTTGTAGACCCTGTTTTGATTCCCTACTCTTCACCACATTGGGTAAGGAGGTTTTCCCATCTTAGGATTTTGGAGATGGCTAAGCAAATGATACACCAACATTAGATAGATGAGAGCAACAACAATTTTTTATTCACATACACTCATAGCCTGGTGGTGGAACATACCATGCAGTGCAGGGTCACACAGGAGTTACACTGAGGCACAGAATGAACGAGCAGGGGATATCACAGGCAGGCTTTGAAGTAACAAGAAGATGAGATGACCTCTGGTTCTCATAGGAAGATGCAATTGATTTGTTTGAGTATTTTGTGGGCTGACAGGGAACCGTAGCCCACTACTCAGGGATAAGAAAGAACTATGCCTGATCCCCTCAGGAGGATGCATTTGACACTCCTGATTCACCACTCATGAGAGGCATGGAGTTTAGTGACTCCATACATAATACCTTTGACCATATGTGGAGAACCAACCAAGGAACATAATGAAGTTGGTTGTTTGCTCCTAAGTTCAGTGGACAAAGTGATGAAAGAAAATGATAAACTCAGGGATTTTACCTCTTGGCTTCAGAAGCAGATATTGAGCTTCAAATCTGCTAAGATTGCCATGAGTGAGAGTCTTGTCTTCTGTAGAGAAAGAGCTGAAATTGTGAAAAAAAAAAAAGACACAAGCTCTTATCATGTGAATAGCTGACCTGTAACAAAAAGTGTATGGACAGCCTCACCAGGTGTCTACTGTTAGAGTAAGGGCATTGGTTGGAAAAGAATAGGACCCTGCAACTTTGAATTGGGACGTGTTGGGGGGACCCTGATGAAGCTGGGGGCACTGAGTTTGTAAACTCTGATGAACGGTTTTTTGCCAGAAGAAACAACTTCCCTATCCCCAGTAGTGGCAGTATCCCCTCTGGGACCCTCGTTGCCAAATCAGTCTTTCCACCTTTGTCTGAGGAGATCAACCCTGAACTGCTTGAGGCAACAGTGATGGCCTCCCCTGAGGTAGTTGCCAGGAAAGATGATGTTGGTTCTCCTCCGGAGCCATCCCCAACACCTATGTTTGCT
Source organism: Piliocolobus tephrosceles (assembly GCF_002776525.5). Lineage (NCBI taxonomy): Eukaryota > Metazoa > Chordata > Mammalia > Primates > Cercopithecidae > Piliocolobus > Piliocolobus tephrosceles. The sequence goes on from NC_045438.1 coordinate 40,601,280, forward strand.
TCTAGACCTAAAACTAAAGGCCCGGCAGACCCCTAGAGGTGAGGTTGACAGTGTGTCCCATGAGGAGGTGCACTACACTCAAAAGGAACTGCTTGAGTTTTCTAATTTATATAAATAGAAATCTGGAGAACAGGCATGGGAATGGACGTTAAGGGTATGGGATAATGGTGGAAGGAACATAGATTTGGATCAGGCTGAATGTAATGCATAATACATACATAATATCTTTGACCTTAACTAGGGACTCTGTATTTAATTTGCAACTTGGGGAGTTAAAAAAAGTTCTAATAGTTTATTTGCTTGGTTAGCTGAAATATGGATTAAAAGATGGCCCACTGTGAAAGAGCTGGAAATGCCTGATTTCCCTTGGTTTAATGTAAAGGAAGGGATCCAAAGGCTTAGGGAGATTGGGATGGCAGAGTGGATTAGTCACTTTAGACCTACTCATCCCAGCTGGGAGGGTCCAGAATATATATCCTTGATCAATGCCTCATGAAATAGATTTGTGAGGGCAGCACCTGCATCTTTGAAGAGCCCTGTATTGCTCTTCTTTGTATGTTAGATCTAACAGTGGGAACCACAGTCATGCAACTACAAAATTTAAATACAGTGGGAAAAATTGGATCTAAAGGTGGCATGGGCCAAGTGGCAGCACTCAACCATCAAAGGCAAGGTGGGCATAGCTACTGTAATAAACAGCAGAGCAAAGCAGCAATCAGAATAGTCTGACTCGTGTAGAGTTCTGGCATTGGCTAATTAATCAAGGTGTTCCTAGAAGTGAAATTGATAGGAAGCATTTTGCATTTCTACCTAATTTGTACAAGCAGAAAACTTCTAGGTCGAATGGACAAAATACTAATTTGAGTTATAAAAACAGAAGATCATGACCCCTCAATCAATTTCCAGACGTTTGCCAATTTATAGACTCAGAATCCCTTGAAAAAAGGAGAGGCTGGGTTCCCTTGAGGAAGGACCCCACTACATAGCTGACAATTCATGCAGTGAATCTTTCTCCCATCCTTCCCCAAGGAGATCTCTGGCCTTTTACTAGAGTAACTGTGCACTGGGGAAAGGAAATGATCAGCTATATCAGGGACTACTGGACATTGGTTCTGATCTGACGTTGATTCCATGGGACCCAAAAACGTCATTTTGGTTCTCTAGTTAAAGTAGGGACTTATGGAGGTCAGGTACTTAATGGAGTTTTAGTTCAAGTCTGACTTACAGTGGGTCCCTGGACTCCTCCTGTGGTCATTTCCCCAGTGCATAGACATACTTAGCAGCTGACAGAACCCCCACATTGGCTACATGACTTGTAAGTGAGGGCTGTTATGGTGGGAAAGGCCAAATGGAAGCCATTAAAGCTGCTTCTACAAAGAAAATAGTAAATCAAAAGCAGTATCCCCAGCACTTTGGGAGGCCGAGACGGGCGGATCACGAGGTCAGGAGATCGAGACCATCCTGGCTAACACGGTGAAACCCCGTCTCTACTAAAAATACAAAAACTAGCCGGGCGAGGTGGCGGGCGCCTGTAGTCTCAACTACTCGGGAGGCTGAGTCAGGAGAATGGCCTAAACCCAGGAGGCGGAGCTTGCAGTGAGCTGAGATCTGGCCACTGCACTCCAGTCCGGGCGACAGAGCAAGACCCTGCCTCAAAAAAAAAAAAAAAAAAAAAAAAAAAAGAAAAAGCAGTATCACATTCCTGGAGGAATTGCAGAGATTAGTGTCACCATCAAGGACTTGAAAGGTGCAGGGGAGGTGATAAATACATAAATAGGTTGAAATTAAATGAACTGAAAAAAATATAAAAACATGAAGATTAAGACTTTCATTTGGCTATATTAAGACTTTCATTTGATTATTTAATTAAGACTTTCATTTGGGTATATTAATAAGAGACATAGTAGATTCCAAAACAATCAATATCACTAGTGGCAGAAAGGATGATTACTAATGAAATGAATTTATCAAGAATTCATACCAATCCTAAGTGCATATGCATCTAACAGAACTTTAAATATATGAGGCAAAAATTGACAGAACAGAAAGAGGAAATATATAAAATCCCAATTACAGTTAACTGTCTTAAAACTATTATGAAATTAAGTGGTAGAACAAATAGAAAACCACTTATGGGAGACTTGGAATACACAATTGACACATAGAATATATCACCTCCAACAGCAGCAACCAAGCTATTTTTAAATAAGTGTGGAACATCTATCAATAGAAATTATATTCTAGATTATAAAAAAAGAGGATAAAAATAAACTAAAGTATGTGATTGAAAAATAAAACTTTTTAAAGAATTAGAAATTAAAAATAGAAAAATATCTGAAAAATCCACAAGCACATCTCTAAATAACCTTTGAGTCAAAGGTAAATTGCTAGGCAAATTTTAAAATATTTTGAACTGAGTAAAAATAAAAACACAATTATCAAAATGGATTTGATTCTTCAAAACAGCTATAAATTAATTTATAGCTTTAAGTCATAAAAATTTCATTAGAGGAAAAGGCCTAAAATCAGTAATCTAAGCTCCATCTTAAAATAGAAACTTAAAATAGAATACTAAAACCAGAATTAGAGGTCGCGCCCAAGATGGTCAAATAGGAACAGCTCCAGCCTCCAGCTCCAAGCATGAGTGACACAGAAGACAGGTGATTTCTGCATTTTCAACTGAGGTACCGGGATCATCTCACTGGGGAGTGCAGGTCAATAGGTGCTGGTCAGCTGGTGCAGCCCGACCAGCGAGAGCTGAAGCAGGGCGAGGCATCACCTCACCTGGGAAGCACAAGGGGGAAGGGAATCCCTTTTCCTAGCTAAGGAAAACTGAGACACACAACACCTGGAAAATTGGGTAACTCCCACCCTAATACTGTGCTTTACCAAGGGTCTTAGCAAACGGCACACCAGGAGATTATATCCCACACCTGCCCAGGAGGGTCCCACGCCCACGGAGCCTCCCTCATTGCTAGCACAGCAGTCTGAGATCTAACTGCAAGGGGGCAACGAGGCTGGGGGAGGGGCGCCCACCATTGTTGAGGCTTAAGTGGGTAAGCAAAGCCACCAGGAAGCTCGAACTGGGTGGAGCAGCAGCTGAAGCAGGCCGGCTTGCCTCTGTAGACTCCTCCTCTGGGGACAGGGCATAGCTAAACAAAAAGCAGCAGAAACCTCGGCAGAGGTAAGTGCCCCAGTCTGATAGCTTTGAAGAGAGCAGTGGAGCTCCTAGCACGGAGATTGAGATCTGAGAATAGACAGATTGCCTGCTCAAGTGGGTCCCTGACCCCTGAGTAGCCTAACTGGGAGACATCCCCTACTAGGTGCAGACTGACACCTCACACTTCACGTGGCGGGGTACACACTGAGATGAAACTTCCAGGGCAAGAATCAGACAGCAACATTCACTGTGCAGCAATATTATATCTTCTGCAGCCTCCGCTGCTGATACCTCAGGCAAACTCCAACAGACCTGCAGATGAGGGTCTTGACTGCTAGAAGGAAAATGAACAAACAGAAAGGACACCCACACCAAAACCCCATCAGTATGTCACCATCATCAAAGACCAAAGGCAGAGAAAACCACAAAGATGGGAAAAAAGCAGTGCAAAAAGCTGGAAATTCAAAAAATCAGAGCACATCTTGCCCTCCAAAGGAATGCAGCTCATCACAAGCAACAGAACAAAGCTGGATGGAGAATGATTTTGAGCAGTTGAGAGAAGACAGCTTCAGTCAATCAAACTGCTCAGAGTTAAAGGAGGAACTATGTAACCAGTGCAAAGAAACTAAAAACCTTGAAAAAAGAATGGATGAATGGATAACTAGAATAATCAATGCAGAGAAGACCTTAAAAGAACTGATAGGGATGAAAACCATAACACGAGAAATACGTGACAAATGCACAAGCTTCAGTAACCGACTCGATCAACTGGAAGAAAAAGTATCAGTGATTGAAGATCAAATGAATGAAATGAAGCGAGAAGAGAAGTGTGGAGAAGAAAGAGTAAAAATAAATGAACAAAGCCTCCAAAAAGTATGGAATTATGTGAAAAGACCAAATCTACATCTGACTGGTGTGCCTGAAAGTGACGAGGAAAATGGAACCAAGTTGGAAAACACTCTTCAGGATATCATCCAGGAGAACTTCCCCAACCGAGTAAGGCAGGCCAACATCCAAATTCAGGAAATACAGAGAATACCACAAAGATAATCCTCAAGAAGAGCAACTCCAAGACACATAATTGTCCGATTAAACAAAGTTGAAATGAAGGAAAAAAATGTTAAGGACAGCCAGAGAGAAAGGTCGGGTTACCCACAAAGGGAAGCCCATCAGACTAGCAGCAGATCTCTCAGCAGAAACTCTACAAACCAGAAAAGAGTGGGGGTCAATATTCAACATTCTTAAAGAAAAGAATTTTCAACCCAGAATTTCATATCCAGCCAAAGTAAGTTTCATAAGAGAAGGAGAAATAAAATCCTTTACAGATAAACAAATGCTTAGAGATTTTGTCACCACCAGGCCTGCCTTACAAGAGACCCTGAAGGAAACACTAAACATGGAAAGGAACAACCGGTACCAGCCATTGCAAAAACATGCCAAAATGTAAAGACCATTGATGCTAGGAAGAAACTGCAGCAACTAACGAGCATAATAACCAGTTAATATCATAATGACAGGATCAAGTTCATACATAACAATATTAACCTTAAATGTAAATGGACTAAATGCTCCAATTAAAAGACACAGACTGGCAAACTGGATAAAGAGTCAAGACCCATCAGTTTGCTATATTCAGGAGACCCATCTCACATGCAGGGACACACATAGGCTCAAAATAAAGGGATGGAGGAAGATCTACCAAGCAAATGGAGAACAACAAAAAAAGTAGGGGTTTCAATCCTACTCTCCGATAAAACAGACTTTAAACCATGAAAGATCAAAAGAGACAAGAAAGGCCATTACATAATGGTAAAGAGATCAATTCAGCAGGAAGAGATAACTGTCCTAAATATATATGCACCCAATACAGGAGCACCCAGATTCAAGTCCTTAGAAACTTACAAAGAGACTTAGACTCCCATACAATAATGATGGGAGACTTCAACACCCCACTGTCAATGTTAGACAGATCAATGAGACAGAAAGTTAACAAGGATATCCAGGAATTGAACTCACCTCTGCAGCAAGCAGACCTAATAGACATCTACAGAACTCTCCACCCGAAATCAACAGAATATACATTCTTCTCAGTACCACATCACACTTATTCCAAAATTGACCACAAAATTGGAAGTAAAGCACTCCTCAACAAACGTACAAGAACAGAAATTATAACAAACTATCTCTCAGACCACAGTGCAATCAAACTAGAAATCAGGTCTAAGAAAATCAAAACTGCTCAACTACATGGAAACTGAACCACCTGCTATGCTCCTGAATGACTACTGGGTACATAACGAAATGAAGGCAGAAATAAAGATGTTCTTTGAAACCAATGAGAACAAAGATACATCATACCAGAATCTCTGGGACACATTTAAAGCAGTGTGTAGAGGGAAATTTATAACACTGAATGCCCACAAAAGAATGCAGGAAAGATCTAAAATTGGCACCCTAACATCACAATTAAAAGAACTAGAGAAGTAAGAGCAAACATATTCAAAAGCTAGCAGAAGGCAAGAAATAACTAACATCAGAGAAGAACTGAAGGAGATAGAGACACAGAAAACCCTCCAAAAAATCAGTGAATCCAGGATCCGGTTTTTTGAAAGATCAACAAAATTGATGGACGCTAGCAAGACTAATAAAGAAGAAAAGAGAGAGGAATCAAACAGACGCAATAAAAGATGATAAAGGGGACCTCACCACCGACCCCACAGAAATACAAACTACCATCAGAGAATACTATAAACACCTCTAAGCAAATAAATCAGAAAACCTAGAAGAAATGGATAATTTCCTGGATATTTACACTCTCCCAAGACTAAATCAGGAAGAAGCTGAATCCCTGAATAGACCAATAGCAGGATCTGAAACTGTGGCATAATTCATACCCTACCAACCAAAAAAGTCCAGGACCAGATGGATTCACAACTGAATTCTACCAGAGGTACAAGGAGGAGCTGGTACCATTCCTTCTGAAACTATTCCAATCAATAGAAAAAGAGGGAATCCTCCCTAACTCATTTTATGAGGCCAACATCATCCTGATACCAAAGCCAGGCAGACACACAACAAAAAAAGAGAATTTTAGACCAATATCCCTGATGAACATTGATTCAAAAATCCTCGATAAAATACTGGCAAACCGAATCCAGTAGCACATCAAAAAGCTTATTCACCATGATCAAGTGGGATGCAAGGCTTGTTTAACATACACAACTCAATAAATGTAATCCAGCATATAAACAGAACCAAAGACAAAAACCACATGGGTATCTCAATAGATGCAGAAAAGGCCTTTGACAAAATTCAACAGCCCTTCATGCTAAAAACGCTCAATAAATTCGGTATTGATGGAAGGTACCTCAAAATAATAAGAGCTATTTATGACAAACCCACAGCTAATATCATACTGAATGGGCAAAAACTGGAAAAATTCCCTTTGAAAACTGGCACAAGACAGGGATGCCCTCTCTCACCACTCCTATTCAACATAGTGTTGGAAGTTCTGGCTAGGGCAATCAGGCAAGAGAAAGAAATCAAGGGTATTCCGTTAGGAAAAGAAGAAGTCAAATTGTCCCTGTTTGCAGATGACATGATTGTATATTTAGGAAACCCCATTGTCTCAGCCCAAAATCTCCTTAAGCTGATAAGCAACTTCAGCAAAGTCTCAGGACACAAAATCGATGTGCAAAAATCACAAGCATTCTTATACACCAGTAATAGACAGAGAGCCAAATCATGAATGAACTCCCATTCACAATACCTTCAAAGAGAATAAAATACCTAGGAATCCAACTTACAAGGGATGTAAAGGAACTCTTTAAGGAGAACTACAAATCACTGCACAGTGAAATAAAAGAGGACACAAACAAATGGAAGAACATACCATTCTCACAGATAGGAAGAATCAATATTGTGAAAATGGCCATACTGCCCAAGGTAATTTATAGATTCAATGCCTTCCCCATTAAGCTACCAATGACTTTCCTCACAGAATTGGAAAAAAAACTGCTTTAAAGTTCATATGGAACCAAAAAGAGCCCACATTGCCAAGACAATCCTAAGCCAAAAGAACAAAGCTGGAGGCATCACACTACCTGACTTCAAACTATACTACAAGGCTACACAGTAACCAAAACAGCATGATACTGGTACCAAAGTAGAGATATAGACCAATGGAACAGAACAGAGCCCTCTGAAAGAATATCACACATCTACAGCCATCTGATCTTTGACAAATCTGACAAAAACAAGAAATGGGGAAAGGATTCCCTATTTAATAAATGGTGCTGGGAAAATTGGCCAGGCAGAAGTAGAAAGCTGAAACTGGATCCCTTCCTTACTCCTTACATGAAAATTAATTCAAGATGGATTAGAGACTTACATGCTAGACCTAATACCATAAAAACCTTAGAAGAAAACCTAGGTAATACCATTCAGGACATAGGCATGGGCAAGGACTTCATGTCTAAAACACCAAAAGCAACGGCAACAAAATCCAAAATTGACAAATGGGATCTAGTTAAACTAAAGAGCTTCTGCACAGCAAAAGAAACTACCATCAGAGTGAATAGGCAACCTACAGAATGGGAGAAAATGTTTGCAATCTACTCATCTGACAAATGGCTAATATCCAGAAGCTGTAAAGAACTCAAATTTATAAGAAAAAGCAAACAACCCTATCAAAAAGTGGGCAAAGGATATCAACAGACACTTCTCAAAAGAGGACATTCATACATCCAACAGACACATGAAAAAATGCTCATCATCACTTGCCATCAGAAAAATGCAAATCAAAACCACAATGAGATACCATCTCATTTGGCAGTCATTAAATTATTAAATGATTCAATGATTTAATTATTAATTAATGATGAATTAATCATTAATTCATCATTAATCATCTAAAAATCAGGAAACAACAGGTGCTGGAGAGGATGTGGAGAAATAGAAACACTTTTACACTGTTGGTGGGACTATAAACTAGTTCAACCATTGCGGAAAACAGTGTGGCGATTCCTCAAGGATCTAGAACTAGAAATACCATTTGACCCAGTCATCCCATTACTGGGGATATACCCAAAGGATTATAAGTTATGCTGCTATAAAGACACATGCACACGTATGTTTATTTCGGCACTATTCACAATAGCAAAGACTTGGAATCAACCCAAATGTCCATCAGTGACAGACTGGATTAAGAAAATGTGGCACATATACACCATGGAATACTATGCAGCCAAAAAAAGGATGAATTCCTGTCCTTTGTAGGGACATGGATGCAGCTGGAAACCATCATTCTCAGCAAACTATCGCAAGAACAGAAAACCAAATACCGAATATTCTCACTCATAGGTGGGAACTGAACAATGAGATCACTTGAACACAGGAAGGGGAGCATCACACACTGGGTCCTATTGTGGGGAGGGGGTGGGGAAAGGGATAGCATTAGGAGATATATCTAATGTAAATGACGAGTTAATGGATGCAGCACACCAACATGGTACATGTATACATATGTAACAAACCTGCACGTTGTGCACATGTACCCTAGAAGTTAAAGCATAATAATAATAAAAAAGAGAAAATTAAAACCAAGCTAAAGGACAGAAAAAAATATTAAAGACAAAATACAAATCAACAAAAGGGAAAATGAAAAATAAAAAACCCACAAACAAAAAGATTTTTTAATTAATAAATTTGATCACCTGAAAAAGAGGAGATAAATTAAGATCAGGAGTGAAATATGTGTTCTAACTATAAATCCTACAGGCAAGTAAATATTAATAAAGGAATATTATAAAAAGTCTTATGATAATACATTTGACAAGTGTTTAAATGAACAAGCAATAAATTTATAATTTTATTAAATTTAATAAGCTTATTAAATTTATAAAAATAAAAATATATAAATTTCCAAAAGAGAATGAAAAATATAATCGAATTGCCCCATTTGTATTAAATAATTGACTTCATAATTAAACATGTCTCCATAACGAAGTCTCCTGGGAGGATGGCTTCACTTGAGAACACTACCAGACATTTAAGGAATAAATAAATGCAATAAAATTAAAAGAAAAATATTTCATTACATATGCAAATTATATAACACTAAAATTTCAATATCTGTAGTTTTAGTAAAACTCAGCAATATTTTTTGTTTGTTTGTTTACATATTATCTATGATTCCTTTCACACTATAGTAAAGAGTTGATTAGTTGCAACAGAGACTATATGTGTTGCTTTCATTGCTTCTCACCACTGCTTGGTATCCACCACAAATCACAGTTATGTAGTTATAATGCAATCCTTTTCAGAAAAAGTTGTCTGAGTCTTGCATTATTAAAAAAAGGTTGCAACCTGACTCTTGTCTCGCACAAAGAACAAAAATAACCTCTAGATCACATATTTAAATGTAAAATACACACACACATACACACACGCACACAGAAAATGTTGGTGATTTTTAATATATAAAATTTAAGGAATCTTGTTCTCAAAATCTCAGTTAACAATATGAAGAGGTAAGTAATAGAATGAGATTTACAATGTGCATCTAGTACATATATTTTAAAACCTCCTAAAAATAAAACAAATTATCCTATAGAAATATATGCATAAAATTGAGTATACAGTTCACAAAAGACATTAGGGAAATGATCTGAAAGGTACTCACCCTCTTTAGTTATCATTTAAAATTAAACTACATTAAGCTATCACTACCCTCCTACTAGAATGTCAAATATTAAATAGACTGGCAATGCAAATCATGGTTAGCATGTAGAGAAACAAATACTCTCTTATTTTTCTGATCATAGCATGCGGTTAAATCACTTTGGAAAAAAATTTGACATTTTTTACTAAAGTTGAGTGTTCTAGCAAGCAATTACCATTGCTGAGTTATATCCAACAGAAATGTGTGTACATATGTACCAAAAGACATGTACAAGCATATTTATAGCAGCATTATTCATAATATCTCTACACTGGAAGCAACCCAGAAGTGTAAGAGAAAAGAGAAATGAACTGTGTTATATTTATACTATGGAATATGGCTTATTTCATTTCCTGCTTCTATAACAAGATACCACAGACTGAGTAATTTATAAAGAATAGAAGTTTACTTGGCTAATGGTTCTGGGGGCTAGAAAGTCCAAGAGGATGTCAATGGTATCTGATGAGGGCTATCGTCTGATGAAGATATCATATCTCAAAGTAGCATTTGAGACAGAAAGAAAAAGGGAAATTAACTCTCACAATAACTAACCCACTCCTATGATAATGGCATTATTCCATTCATGAGAGCAAAGCCCTGATGACCTAATTGCCCTCTTAAACTTTGACCTCCTGAAACTATCACAATGCCAATTAAATTTAACCATGAATTTTGGAGGGGATGTTCAAACAATAGCAGAACACCACATAACAATGTAAAAGTGCACAATTACAGCATGCAATGCTATGTGAGTGTCTCACCCCCAAAATAAGAAATAAATGCAACCACAAAAATATTCCTATACGATTCCATTAATATGAAGTACAATGATAGGCAATCTTATATTTTGTCAGAGGTCTGAATAATTGGAGTTTGGATGTGAAAGATTAGTGATTGGGAAGCAACATGAAATGATCTTTTGAGTGCTCATAATACTCTTGTTTGTATCATATGTGAAAGTTGTGCCTCTTTTATTGTGATATTTAATCAAATTTTATGCATATTTTTCTACTTTTCTGTATGTGTGCTATCTTTCTGAAATATCTTAATGTTTAAAAGGTAAAGTGATTTGAAATACATTTATACATTGGAGATACTGAAGGTTTGCTTTGAGGTCATCACAATAAAACAAATATGGCAATAAAGTGAGTCACATATATTTTTTTTGTTTTCAGGTGCATATAAAAGTTGTGTTTACACTATAATATAGTCTAAGTATGTGATAGTGTTATGCCTAAATAAACAATGTACATATCTTCATTTAAAAACACTTTATTGGTAAAAATGCTAATAATTATTGAAGTCTTTCAAGAGTCATAACCTTTTTACTAGTTGCAGGTCGTGCCTCAGTGTTGATGGCTGCTGACTGATCAGGGTGGTAGTTGCTGAAGTTTGGGGTAAGCTATGGCAATTCGTTAAATTAAGGCAACAATAAAGTTTGGCACATTCATTGACTCTTCCTTTCATGAAAGATTTATCTGTAACATGTGATGCTGCTTGATAGCATTTTACCCACAGTAGATAGAACTTCTTTCAAAGTTTGTGTCAATCTTCCAAACGCTGCCTCGGCTTTATCAGCTCCGTTTATGTAATATTATAAACTATTGGTTGTCATTTCAACAATGTTTACAGCATCTTTAGCAGGAGTAAATTTACAAGAAACCACTTTCTTTACTCATCCTTAAGAAACAATTCCTCATGTTTGTTTTATCATGAGATTATAGCAATTCAGTCACATTTTGAGTCTCTGCTTCTAATTCTAGTTCTCTTGCTATTTCCACCATATCTGCAGTTACTTCCTCCACTGCAGTCTCAATCCTCTGAAAGTCATCCATGAGGGCTGTGATTAACTTCTTCCAAACCATTGTTAATGTGGATATTTTGACCTCCTCTTATGAATCATGAATGTCCTTAGTAGCATCTAGATAGTGAATTCTTTCCAGGATGTTTTCAAGTTACTGTATGCAGAACCATCAGAAGAATCACTATCTCTGGTAACTATAGCCTCATGAAAAGAATTTCTTAAAATACAACACTTGAAAGTCAAAATTACTCCCTTATTCATGGACTGCAGAATGAATGTTGTATGAGCAGGCATGAAAACAACATTAATATCCCTGCACATCTCTATCAGAGCTATTGGGTAACCAGGTGCGTATTCAATGAGCAGCAATATTTTGAAAGGAATCCTTTTTCCTGGGGAATACATTTAATCAGTGGTCTTACAATATTCAGTAAACCGTCCTGTAAACAGATGTGCTGTCATCCAGGTTTTGTTTTTCCATTTACAGAGCAAGGCATGGTAGATTTAGCATAATTCTTAAGGGCCCTAGGATTTTCAAAATGGTAAATGACCATTGGCTTTAAGTTAATTTCACCGCCTGTATTGGACCCTAACCAGATTGTCAGCCTATCCTTCGAAGTTTTGAAGCCAGGCATTGGCACCTTGTTCCAGTAAACGGCTATTTTATGTACATGGAAAATTGTTTAGTATAACCACATTCATCAATCATCGCAGCTAGATCTTCGGGGTAACTTGCTGCAGCTTCTACATCAGCCCTTGCTGCTTTACTTTGCATTATTATGTTATGGAAAGAGCTTCTTTCATCAAACCACATGACTCTTTCAGGAGTCATAACCTTCAGGGAACAGGGAGGCCCAAGGAGAGGGAGATAGATGGGGAAAATCTGGTTGATGGAGCAATCAGAACACACATATCTATCAATTATGTTTGCTGTCTTATATGGGAGTGATTTGTGGTGCCCCCCAAATTTACTATAATAACATCAAAAATCACCATAACGGATAGAATTATAATTTAACAATTTGAAGTGTTGTGAGAATTACTACAATATGACACAGAGACATAAAGTGAGCACATTCTGTTAAAAAAATGCCACAATTAGACATGATGGATGCAAGGTTGGTACAAATTTTCAATTTGTAAAAACCACCATATCTGTAAAATACTGTAAAGTAAAATGCAATATAATGAGGTATGCTCATCATAAGACTCTTTGAGGGGTAAGGTAGCTGTCAGTTGTAGCTTAATGATATTAATCATATCACTATATATAAAATTTTATTTCTACTCTTTTAGACATCACAGTTACATACATCAAATGGTTTCCTCAAGGCATAATGCATCCAATATTTTTGATATATATTGATGTAGGATGCTCTTATTGTACCATTAGGTAAATACATAATTTACGTCTAATAGAAGGGCAACTAGTTAAGATCAGTAAGCTTTATCTGTAATGTCCTTTCTCTAGAAAAAATAGTTTCCTTTTCCCATCCATTCAAAATAAAAATGTCTATGTCCAATTGGTAGTAAACTTTCTACCTGTTATATTGCCTGTGGGTAGTTCTTTCCACTTCAGTGAACATCTATTATCCCATGTATGTGAATATGGAACCTACATAGCTTCTATGGACTAGTCAACCAGAACTCTCCAATACTTAGAGCTTGTGAAACCCTGACACATTGATCTGCTTCAATTTATAGTAGTATCCAAGCCTATACATGATAGAAATATAAACATAGAAGAATGATTTTAGTTGTATCCTTTCAAAACCCAGAAAATTCACACGCGTAGCACTATTAATATTAATTCTATAAATTGTACAATATATATTTATTCATTCTTAAACTGTACTACATTCACTCATCTCTCAATGAAGCTTACAAATTTTTTTAAAAAATAGCCATTATGCGTTAGTTATCTTTAGTTGAGGTCTTGTAAGTTTTCCTTTGGAAAACAGATAAATAAAATAAATTTGCTAAAGTCAAGTCTTTTTCTCTTTATGCAAATGAGAAAGAATAATAATATAATAATGTTATTGATAAGGAAATAAACATTAAATATATTGCAGAATGTATAATTGCTTCTTTGTTAGGAAATCACTCACTGCTGAAAGACAAATTGATGACAATTTTGTTATTGTAAAGTACTTCCAATATCACATTATTCCCATCATGATCTTTACCAGCATATTACTGTGTCTGAACCCAAATGTAGTTTAATGATAAGCTTTCTAGAAGGACTGAAAGGAGATTTAATTTAGTCCTAGAAAAAATATATTACTATATAATCACAGAAAATCATAATCTGTATAGTCAAGGAAAGTCTGTGTCTACTAATGACTCAAAGATGGTTATTTCTATAAATAGAAAACATACAATTCTTACAGAAGGTGTCATAAAACTATTTCTCGGTGAAGCTGTCTGAGATTTCAATGAAGACCAAGTAGAACACTTTTTGGACCTATATTTTTATGTTTTCACAAGTTTACCGTAAATCCTAAGAAAAACAAATGGGGAAACAGCAGTATTATTTGTATAATGTCATCCTCTTTGGAATAAAAGGTTATTCTCAGGGTAATCAAATTGAGATTAAGCAAACTGGAGGGTTTTTTTTTTTTTTATAATAGTGTTTGTTTGGCTTTCATGATGTTAATGAAAAGATTTTAAATGTTCTGAATTTCATTTTCTCTACTTTATCAAAGAGATTGCTCTTAGGGAGTTTTGCTTTCTCCTGTGTTTTCAATTGGATCTTCACTACTTGGCTGTGCATATTGGTAACTACCATGCTTTTTTCCTCAAAAAAAAAAAAAAATATATATATATATATATTGCTCTTCTAGTTCACTTTTAAACAAAGATTAGAGTATCTTCACCTTTCCTTCTAGCTTTCCAAGAATTTCATCTTGTTTATTTTAGTTATATTTTAGATTTCCTTTTTGAGATTCATATTTATATTTTATAACCATAATCAACTCTCCTGTGCTCCATTGATAGGTTAAATCTAAAAGTTGAAAAAGTGAGTGCTATTTACATTATTATAATTATAGAAATATTGTTGATTACAGAGCTAACTCACTTCCTTTGCTAATTTTCAAACAATGCAACATTTACTTCATCAAAGAAAATGTTTTAATTACTTATACATTACTTAAACATTTATTTTATTTTACATTTGCACTAAGATTTTTTTCGAGTCCCACCTCCAAATTACAAAGATTCCCTAACATTTTGTTTTAGTATTGAAAAATGTTATATACTTCATTCTCTATATCACTAATAATCTCTAGTGCTTGCTCATTCTTTTTGTAGGATGAAATTCATTAATATCTTCTTAAACATATCTTTTTTAAAAATCCACTTGTTTTCTGTTCTAAGTTGTACCTCTTGTTTTCTAGGTCAATTGCAGATAATCATCTTGAGATTTTTTCTTTACTGAACTTTTCTTGATTTTCACTTTGTTTTATTCCCATACTTGTTGAAGTGACATCCCTAAAAAGATAAATTCCACAACTTTGATCCCCTAGGTGTCTGAGAATAACTAACCCAAAGCCTGACTGTTTACATAATTTAAGCTTAAAAATCATTTCCCCTTAGAATCTCTAAGACTGTATTACAATATCCACTGTATTCTAGCATCTATTATTGCTGAGGAATAATGAGATTCCAGGTGGATTCTTGTACCTTTTCTAGGTTACCTTACTTTTCTTTCTGGAAACATTTAAATTGTTTTTCCCTTGACTTTTTCTCTGAAAATCTTACAGCCTTCCTGCAGCCAAATCTGAAGTATATATTTTGATTTTGTTAATCTCTCAGAGTATTTCTCAGAATTTAGCACTTCATTCTTATTAAAACATTTTGTTTTACTGGCTTTTAGGGTGACATAATCCATTCAAATACTGGAGCTCTCAAGTCTGTAAACTCCTAGACACTTATGCCTTTTCATTTTAAAGTAGCCACACTCAACAATCTTGAAAATAGCAAAATACTTTTGAGATTGTATTTCTCATTGCCTAATCTAGGGAAAGCAGCAGAACTCAGTTGTATGAAAGTGCTTTAAAACTTTTTCCAAAGACTATCAAATCAACCCTTGACATTTACCTAGATTGTACTTGTAATTTCCTCCTCCACTTTTGCTTGGGCAGGATCCCCTGATAAGTCTACTATAGACAGCTTGCTGGATGCTAGGGAGTGTTCTCAACATCTCAGTGTTTTGGGGGAAGCCTGCATAGATGGAAAATACACTCAGTTTTACATCCAGATTTTCTTAGAACCTTTCATGGCCTGATAAATATTAACATTTTCAAATTATCCCTGTGATTCTGATTGAAGAAAGAAAAACAAATTTCTGTCAAAGTACTGCATCTTAGCTTGATTTTCGCCAGATTCAGATCCCAAGGAAGGACTGGTTTATTGGTTGCAGATCTCGGAAAACATTTGTTAAGGAGTGAGACGTGACATAGAAAATGAAAGAAGACTAATTAAGTATCTTATCAAGCAAGTTATCCTTGGGAATATTTGGAACCTAATGAGAACCAGAGAACTTTGAAAGTCAGTGAAGAATATGAGTTTCAGAAGTAATGAGAGTGTAGCTGTATTTACACACCAACTCCCAGCAATTATTGGATGGGAGCTGCTCCCGTAGTGGGGTAAAAGGAAGCTATTTTTCACCCTTTATGAGCCTGAGCTCTGAGTGGTTAGTGGGGGGTTACATATACTTTGCTCATAGGAAAAGAGATACAGATGCTGGCAGTTGGGAATCCAACAATTTTGCACTGAAATGATAAGGATATGGCAGGGAAATAAGCAACACCTGTTGCACGCTGAGATAAAGAAAGATGTACAGAAGACAATAGCTCAATGAAAGGAATAGGAGAGCTTTCGACTCTTCTAACAATCTCTGCTTCTCAAATAACTCGTTTCCCTGGGATTTTGTGTTACTAGGTCTCCTTATTGTCCTGTTTCATTCAAGGCTCCTAAGTTCTTGAAAATTGAATCATTCTTCTATCTAGCCTTTAAATTTTGTCTGTCTCCCATATTATCTTGTTCTCACTCCATGTACTATACAAGGAAAAAAAATTATCTATTTCTATTCTTTTAGGATTTATTTGGTATAGCAAGAGAATTATCACAGCAAGAATCTTTTCACTTGAAATCTAGACCCATATATCTAAAAAACCTACTCTGGCTTTCCTCTTGAATATCATACTGGCACCTCCTACTAAACTTTTTCATTAACAAAGTTAGTATATGAAACCAACTACTAACCTTTTTATAAATTTCTAATTCCACAGATAGAGGGTTGCCAAGTAAAACAGAATGCCCAGTTAAATTTGAATTTCAGGGAAATAGTAAATACTTTTGTATAGGCAAATTTTGCACAGTACAAAAGGCATACACATGCTAAAAGATTATTCATTATTTTTCTGAAATTCAAAATTAACGAATATCCTGTATTTTTAAGTAAAGCAACTCTACATTGATTTTCACATGTTTTTTGTTGCTATCTCTCCCTCTTTAAACACACCTGGTCAATCACCAAATACTGTTGTATTCACTTCCTAAATTATTACCCAGTCAACTCTGTATTTCTAAACAGCTCTATTGCCACTACATTTGTTATAAACACTCCAATCTCTGTCTTGATTACTTAATTAAAATTTCTGTCTCTTTTCTCCAAAGTACTGCCAAAATTAGCTCAGACTTGATCATGTTACTTCCTTGAATAATACCTTCATATGGTTTCTAGTTATACCTAGATCCCAAGTAAAATCTCTACATTGGGCTTATAAAGCCTTCCATGATACATGGTGTATTTTCAGCCTTCTTATCCCGCCCAATCTTATGTCAAGTTCTCACTAACAAGTGGAGCTGAAAACACAATGGACATCCTTTAATTTGTGAAGAAGAACACAACTCTTCCGCCTCCAGGCCTTCACAATTGCTGTCACTTTCTCAGTGAGTCTATCTTTGATCATACTAGGTTAGGTTTTCTACTACAGATTTCTTAACTATTTCATTTATTTTCATCTTTACCTCATTTGTGACTACTGATGCAATGTCTTTATTCCCCTATAGAATTTAATGTCCAAACTCATGGGCCATTTATTTTTTTCTCATTTATTCATCAACATGTCTAAATATATGTGTAATGAATGACTGAATAAATATTATCCTAGTGAATGCTATTAATAAAATAAGACTACCTCTCTTATTGACTTTTTCTGTATCAGAATAACTCTTCTCTCTCTCTCTGTCTGTTTTAATTTTTATTTTTTCATAGTCTATGCTGGTCATTAGACTTCATGGAATTCTACTTTTCCATCTAGCCTAACAGTTTCAATACTATTTAGAAGAATAATAATACCTAAAAGAATGAATGGCCTCATTTTTACTACCCTTAATACACTTAAAGGGAAAAATGTCTTCAGATAGGCCAAGGGAAAAATTATTACATCATTAATCTGAATTTTAACCAGGTGTGAACTAGGAGTGAGAATGGAAGATGTCAAATCAAATAAGTAGAACTAGAGATGGGCAGAAGCAGCTGGGGAACCAAAGCTGGGGCTTAATAATGCAGGACCACAAAATTGACAGTTCTTTTAGGATTTATTTGGTATAGCAAGAGAATTATCACAGCAAGAGACTGAGTTTGCTTGTACTGATACTCATACACTATACCTCTCAGTATTTTGCCATTGTTCTAAAAGTCGAGATAGTATTTTATTTTTCCAAGATGGTGGATTGGAGGCTTTTAACATGCCTTAGCCACTTGGAAATACCAAGATAGTGCAGTAAGATAAATTCTGTGAGTTTTAATTCAAGAAGGAAAATGGAAATCCATCAGAATCCTGAAGGACATCCTAGATCCCCGGGAAAATACGTGCCAACAAGCCCCGTGATGGCATCTGACTGATAAAAGTGAGTGAAGCACCAGTACATGAGAGAGGCAGAGTCTCCCTCTGTGACTCACCTTTTCACTGGGGATTCAATCAACACAGTCCAAGAGACAACACTTTGTTTCTTCCAAGCCCTGGAGCTAGTGTGGGGAGTGGCTTGGAGGCACAGAGGGGGAAACAGACTGGGAATATCTGCAGGCATTTTTTCAGCCCTAGAACTGACAGCAGGATGACATTTTTAATCTAGGCACATACAGAGACAGTCATTCTTTGACAACCTAGCAGCATGGTCACACAGACATTTTAGTCTCTTGCCAAAAACTGAAGCACTTGCTCTAGAGCAGAGTAGGGCTCTCCATAAACAAAACTGTGGGAAGTGCCTCAACAGCAGGTACTGGAATTATGTTTTCTCTGTCGCAGGCCTGCGGCAGGAGGAGGACTGCTGCAGCTGTGATTTTTCCTGCACCATGAGACTTGCAGGAAGGGCCAGTTTGGCAACCTGGGACTAGTCTGTGTTTTGCTTTATTGGATGCTTCAGCCTGCTCCCTGGAGTTTGTGGTGCAGCAGGGCCTTTCCGTTCCATCCTCAAGCAGAAATCCAGGCATTTGGGGCACATGTTTCCCAGGGCCAGCAGTCTTAGCAGCCCCCATCATTCTCGGTCATAGATTATGTTGCAGTGAAACCTCTTTGCTCTACACCCAGACACATCATCAGGCATTCAGAGCATCTACTCACCTAGATCAGCAGCTGATGTCTCGCGACCCTTCCTGGGCAGAGATCTGGTAGCAGTATTGCTCTTTCTTCTCCACACCCAGGCAGCTCTCCAGGCATTTGGGACATCTGCTTTCCTGGTTCAGCACATTGCATTGTTCTACCTGTCATGTGTAGAGATCTTGGTGCAGGGGGTACCTCTCTGCTCCACGCCCAGGTAGCTGGAGCACCCACTCGCCTGAACCAGCAGCCTAAGCTGCCTTATCATTCCTGTTCAGAGATCTCAGTGCAGTGACAACTTTTCTGCTCCATGCTCAGGCTGATCCACAGACATTCAGAGCATCTGTTTGCCTGTATCAGCAACCTGAGCTGCTCCACCCTACCTGTGAAAAGACTGTGGTGCAGTGGGACCCTCTTTGCCACATGCCCAGACATATTTTCAGGTAGTCATATCACCCATCCACCTTGATGAGCAGCCTGAGCCACCTCACCTTTCCTGTGCAGATATTATGATGCAGCAGAGTCCTCTATGCTGCACATCCAGGTAGATCTCCAGGCATCTGGAGCACCTACTTTCATGGATTAGGAGTTTATGTCACCAACTCTGAATGTAGGGAACATGGAGCCAAGGTTGTTTCCCAGCTCCTAGGCTAAGCACACCTCTGGGTTCTTGGTGCTTTCCCACTGGATGATTCCTCAGTGCCGGTGCTTATGTGTGCCTGCCATTAGGGCACCTATAGGTGAATGTTCCTGATCTGGCCTTACCTATACGGCCCACTGTCATCACTGGGGCCTAGCCAGGGAGGTCAGGCCACTGTGCACCCCAGAAATCAACCCACTGCCTGAGGCAACAGATAATTTCTTCCAGTAAGTAAGAATCAAGTATATACTGAGCCGCGTTCACCACAGTTTGTTCTTACCCATAAGCACCATCTACTGGCTTGTAGGTCAAACCACACAGCCTAATATAAATCCGGCCAAAAGAAGTGCATTGGGCTATAGAAGCAAAGCCAAAAGGCCTTACTGAACACTCTCTACAGTCACATCCCCTTGGTAAAAGAGAAGGAAAAGGAAAAAAAAAAAAAAGAAGAAGCAGTAGTATTATAGGAAAAGAAAGGAAAAGAAAAATCCTATCCTCATGAAAATTTTACAAAAGCTAGAAGTACCAACATCTCCAAATGAGAAGGAACCAGTGCAAGAATCCTGGCACCATAAAAAAATCTGAATGTAGTGACATGATCAAAGGACTACACTCACTCTCCAGCAGTAGTCCAAAACCAAAATGAAAACTCAGAAGAGACAGATAAGTAATTCAAAGCATAGGCTGGGTGCAGTGGCTCACACTTGTAATAACAACATTTTGGGGAGGCTGAGGTGGGTGGATCAGTTGAGTTCAGGAGTTCAAGACCAGCCTGACCACCATGGTGAAATCCCATCTCTACTAAATAGAGAAATACAAAACATTAGCTGGGTGTGATGGCACAAGCCTATAGCCCCAGCTACTTGGAAGTCTGAGGCATGAGAATCACTTGAACCCAGGAAGCGGAGGTTGCAGTGAGCTGAGATCATGCCACTGCACTCCAGCCTGGTCAACAGAGCAAGACCCTTTCTCAAAACAAAACAAAACAAAACAAAACAAACAAACAAAAAATGCAAAGCATGGATTGCAAGAAAACTCAAGAGAGAAGCTTCATAAAGATAAATCAATCAGAGCTTCTAGAATTGAAAAACACAAGGAATTTCAAAATAAAATTGAAAGCTTTAACAATAGCCTGGACAAAGCAGGAAAACATTTCAGAGCTTAAAGGCCAGTCTTTTGAATTAACCCAGTCAGATTAAAATATACATATATATGTATATTTTATAAAACATACATATGTATTAAAAACATATATATATATATATATATATATATATATATATATATATATGTTTTAGTGAAAAAGTCTTTGAGGAATATAGGATTATGTTAAATGAACAAATCTACAAGGTAGTGGTATTCCTAAGACAGAAGAAGAAAATTTAAACAACCTGGGAAACAAATTTGAGGGACTAATTCAAGAAAATTTCCCTAATGCTGCCAGACAGGTATATATTCAGGAAATCCATAGAACATCTGCAAGATACCATGCAAAACAAACATCACCAAAGCATTTAGTCACTAGACTGTCCAAGGTCAACACTAAAGAAAAATTCTTAAAAGCAGGCAAAGAAAAAGGTAGGGTCACATACAGAAAACTTCATCAGGCTAACAATGGACTTCTCACCAGAAACCTAACAGTCCAGGACTAATTTGGGGCCTACTTTCAGCATCCTTAAGGAAAAGAAATTCCAAACAAGAATTTCATACTCTGACAAATGAAGCTTCATAAGTGAAAGAAAAATAAAATATTTTCCAGATAAGCTAGTGGTAAGGAAACTTGTTACCTTTTGATCACCATTTGAAGAGATTCTTACTTGAAAGAGTTCTACACATGGAAATGAAAAAAAGATACCTGTTACCACAAAAACATACTTTAATTACATAGCCTATAATGCAAACACACAATAGAAACTATAAAGTAAACATCTAACAACTTCAAAATAGGATCACAATCTCACATATTAATATTAAAAGTCCCACTTAAAAGGCATAGTTACAAATTGGATAAAAAATAAGACCCATCTTTCCGCTGTCTTCAGAGACTCATTTCACGGACAATGACATCCATAGGCTCAAAATAAAGGGATGGGAAAAAAATCTACCAAGCAAGTGAAAAACAGAAAAAAGAAGAAGATGCAATCCTCATTTTAGAAAAAAAAACAGACTTTAAACCAATAATAGTAAAAAAGAACAAAGAAGGGCATTACATAATTGTGAAGGGTCAATTCAACCAGAAAACTTAATAGACTAAATATGTATGCACACAACATTGGAATGGAAAGTTCAAAAGAAAAAAAATTCTAGGCCTTTGAGAAGACTTAGACAGCCCACAATGATAGTGAGAGACTTCAACACCCTACTTACAACATTAGACAGATCATTGAGGCAGAAAACTAACAAAACTGGACTTAAATTAGACCCTTGATCAATTGGACCTAATAGACGTCTACTGAATACTCCATTTACCAGCCACAGAATATACATTCTTCTCATCTACACATTAAACATAATTCAAGATTGACCACATACTCAGACATTATGCAAGTCATAATGAATTCAAAAATTATCAAAATCATACCAGCTATATTCCCAGATCACAGTGGAATAAAAATGTAAATCAACACAAAGAAGATATCCCTAAACCACAAAATTACATGGAAATTAAACAAGTTTCTCCTGAATAACTTTTGGGTAAATAATGAAATTAAGGCAGAAATAAGACATTATCTGAATTTAATAAAGAGACCCAACATACCGAAATCTGTGAGATGAAAAAAAAAGGAGTGTTAAGAGGAAAATTTATAGTAGTAAAGACTTACCTCAAATAGTTAAACAGATCTCAAATTAACTGACATCACACCTAGAGGAACTAGAAAAACAAGAATAAGCTGACCCAAAGGCTAACAGAAGAAAATAAATAACTAAAACCACAGCAGAATTGAACAAAATTGAGACCCCAGAGGTCCATACAAAGTATTAATGAAACTAAAAGTTTGTTTTTGAGAGGATAAACAAGATTGATAGACCACTACAAAGTGGATTACAACTTATCCCACAGAAATAGAAAAGATCCTCAACATATCCAGGCATACAAACTAGAAAATCTAGAGGAAACGGAAAAATTCCTGCAAAAACACAACCTCTAAAGATTAAACCAGGATTAAATTGATACCCTGAGCACACTAATATCAAGTTCTAAAATTAAATCATTAGTAAAAACTTGCCAACTGAAAACAGTCCCGGATTAGATGGATTTAGGGCTGAATTCTACCAGATGTATAAAGAAGAACTAATGTCAATTCTACTAAAACTATTCCAAATAACCAGGAGGAAAGACTAAACGTGGGTGTTATTCAATAACTAGACAGATTTGTCTTCAGGATGACAGTTAAAGATGACAGAATTCAGTAAAATTTTATAGAATATAATAGTGTTGAGCAAAACCACAGGTAATTGACATCTGAACATAAATCGGAAAGTATATTAAAATCAAACATAATCTACCCTGTATTTCCCTAGGGATTTTATTGGTGGTCTATTCAAAATCATACTTATATACATTCCTATCCACTTATTGATTCTTTGGTCGAATTAATTATTGTGTCCTTAAGAATCAACATTGTTTTTTGTGATATAAAAAAGAGTCGATATAATTACAGATAAATTATATCTAAATATTACTATCTTAAACAGTTTGGACTGCTTTAACAAAGTATCATAGAATAAGTGGCTTATAAACAACAGAAATTTATTTTTCACAGTTCCAGAGGGTGGAAGCTCCAGATCAGGGTATCAGCCTGGTCGATTTGGATGAAGACCTTCTTCTAGATTGTAGACTCAGCCTGGTGGATTTTGGTGAAGACTCTCTTCTAGATTGTAAACCGTCTACTCTGTCCTCACAAGGTAGAAAGAGAGAGAATTAGCTTTCGGGACTTCCTTGCAAGGGTACCCATTCACAAAAGCTCCATCCTCATGACCTAATTACCTCACCACCTCCAAATACTATCACATTAGAGATTAGATTTCAATATATAAATTTTGGGGAGACAAACATTCCATCTATAATGATTGCTTTCTAGAAAATAGAATAGTGCATAATTAAATATTGATATGCCATTAAATTTTGATTATTTTAAATTTGGTGATCTTGATATCATCATGAATAGAGAGAGGGTTAGTTATTTCAAAGAATTGTGAAGAACAGCTTTGTTAGAACACAGAGTAAAATCTGATTTTTTTTTTTTTTTTTTTTTTTTTTTTTTTTTGGCACGTGCTTTAGATTTTATCTGTGCTGCTCATTTGCCTTGCTGAAATGAGCAGATTTTAAGTGGGAGTCTCTTTTCTTTGCATTTAAAATAATTCAGTTGTTGAAAAATATTTTTCATGTGAGCCAATTGATTTTGTTAAAAGCCAAAGAAAATTTTTAAATGTTTTTTAATATAGATTGAAATCATTAAGGAAAAGAAAGAATAATAAAAAATATTGTTCTATAAAGGAGTGAAATTGCAATGCTCACACACAGATTGAAGAATCTGATACTCTCTTAAATCTGCTAATGTTATTTTCAGTTCATATAACTAATTCGTTATTGATATTTCATGTAGATACTTGTATTATTGTTTTAAGATCCAAGAGCAGAAATTAACAGCCAAACATCATTTGTAACGAGTAGTGAACATAATATAAACTCTTCGTTTTGGGGCAGTGTCTGTTTAAGGCCACCTCTCATATTATATAATGCTGATATCTATTTTGCTTAAATCTCTATGCTTCAACATTTTCTGAATTAGCTGTACCAGATGAATTCCTTTCATCCTGTTAAATCTCACTGGAGGGCTACATATTCAGTCACAGACCTTAATTGAGATTCTACAAAGTGCCTTCTAATATTTTCTTGATGGTTTCCAATTTTTTTTTTTCAGTGTGTAGTTTCCTTGTTATAAAAAGAATACAAAACAATAGAAAGAAATTGATAAAGCACGTAAGTAGATCACAAAGTTGATGTTTCTTCACTGATTTTAAGGACTTTTTGCCATTTTTAAACTGTTGTTATAGACGATGTCATGGAAGCCTAAAATAGAGAACAATCACTATTTTTCAACAAAAATTTGATAAGTTAGGCAAACAAGATTCAATAGTTTTTAAAATGTAGTTCAGCTGAATTCACAGGAATCTCCATATTGCCAATGAGTATTAAGTAAAGGATAGCACAGAAATACATTTTTTAAAAGATTGGAATATCATGGTTCTGAGAAGTGTAAGGTGCTGCTGTGGAATTTTTAAAAAGACAGGCATCATTCAAATGGTGAATTTATAGCTATAAATACAGTGGTCTTTCCCATAGTTTTTCATAACTTTTTTTTCATAACTCCTATGTGCACAGTGCCACCAACAGGAAAGACAATCAAATAAGGATGTATTTCAAATTCGAAGGGAAACTACAGATTTTGAATAATCTTCAAGAGTATAGTAACTGTCAGCTGCTGTACTATGTCTCTGAGCCATTCTAATCTTTACTACTAACTTTAGCTATTCAGGTAACTACTCTGCTTTTTGTCTAATGTGGAGCAGTATTATTAAATACTTAGGGTGCATTACACTGATATTCAAATATTTTCAAAATGACCTGTAGTAAACAAAATTTTATTGTGATCCATAATACATGCATATGCACCCAATTACGCACAGTTGAAATAAAATTCCACAAAACAATATTTAAACTTACTTTGTGCAGTAAACTTCAACATTTCATTTTTCTATTCTATTTCATATTTCTCTGCCTTCTTGTGGAACAAGTTCTATCACTTTTGCGTTCTCATATAGTATGCATTATATGAAGACCTTGGACAGTGCCAAATTTTTAATTAAAAGATTTTTGATAAATGCATGAATAGTACCAGCTTCTTGAATACCAAAATTCTTCCCCTAAAGATCATAGTTTTTACGTTTTGAAATATTTCAAACAAATTTTAAATCTTTAGCCATGAGTAATAAAATTAAAGATATTGGCATTTGTAAGCAAGTACCATTGAGAATGGAACCAAATTGGTGAAATGGAAAGAGAAGAAGGAAAATAAGTCAAGGAACTTTGAAAGATATTAGATCTACTTACTAGCAAATGACATACTTAGCAATTTTTTTTTTTCTCATTTTGTGTGGTGGTTCTCTCAGTCTTTATGTTTACTAAGAGGAAATTTTCCCCAGGCCATTGTATAAATTATACCATGAAGCTGGCTGTGACGCTTTTGATGTTTGTTAAGAAACCATTGATAACAACACAAAAAAATACAGCCTTGAAGAAAATTATTATCCTGCTATCAATTCTAGCCAAACATACCTGATTTATACTTGTATTTCAGCTGAATCTCTTATGACCTTAACACTTTTCAATTGTATTTTTCATTTTATAGTTAATACTAAATCAAAATTGTGTATATTTATATGTATACACACACACACACACATATACACACACACACACACACACACACACACATAGATGTGTATATGTGAATTTCAACAAGAGAACCATCACATATATTTTAAAATGCCAGGTATATTTCTATATTTAAAAGAAGGCCGGGAGCTGTGTCTACCTGTAATCCCAGCAATTTGAGAGGCCGAGGCGGGCAGATTTCTTGAGGTCAGGAGTTCGAGACCAGCCTGGCCAACATGGCGAAACCGCGTCTCTACTAAAAATACAAAAATGAGCCAGGTGTAGTGGCGCAAGCCTGTAATCCCAGATACTTAGGAGGCTTAGGCAGGAGAATCTCTTGACCCTGGGAAGCCGAGGTTCCAGTGACAGAGAACATGCCACTGTGCTCCAGCCTGGGCAACACAGCGAGACTCCAACTCAAAGAAAAAAAAGATAAATATAATTTTAAAAGAAAATAATATGAATTATTTTTTCCTTTAGCAGTGAATTATGATTTAAATTATAAAATGCAGTATGGAGCATGCAGGAAAACAAATACTTGAAAGCCTTTAAAAAGCTGTCCCAAAGGGACAAGCTACAGATACTACCACAAGGGGGCTCAGTAAGGGAGGGAAAAGGAAGGAATTAGGACATAACATTTTTTAAAATGTGAAAATGTCATTTCATATTTTAAAGATCCTCTCTCTCTCTCTCTCCCTGTCTCTCTCTCCATCTCTTCTCCCTCCACCTTTTTATTAAATAAAAACTAAAACTAAAAAGCCAGTATTTCTGAGAGGAATTGCTGAGTTCTGGCTTATCTTGCAGCCTACTTAACACTATGTTGCAGGAAACTCAACAGACTGCATAGGTACTCAGGAGGTAATTTTTATAGCCAATGCAAATGAGCAGTATACTCATAAATGATGTTATGGATTCAGATATGTTTTTATAATTTTGGATAAAGGTAAAGGTTTTTCTCTGAAATATGGGTATAATCAATGTATTATGGGACTTCTTTCTTTCCTTCCTCTTCCTTCTCCTCCTTTTTTTTTCTTCTTTGTCCTTTTCTTCTTCTTTTAATCTTCCCTCTATATTTTGTTGCTCTCTCCCTTCTTCTTCTCCTTTTCCTCTTCCACCTCTTCTTTTTCACCTCTCCGTTTATACAAATGTGTTTTTCCTGGATTACATAATATAATGCAAAGTTCAGAGGCCCTAGAATCAGGCATATTTCAGTTTGATTTTTTGGTTTTTCCATCTTTGGATGAAATGTTTAACTTTTATGAGCACTATAATAGTAAAAGTATTTCCTAATCTGTAAATTTGTAAACACATGCTGCAGGACTGTGAGAGTTTTAGAAAAAAAAAAAAAAAAATATATATATATATATATATATGTGTGTGTGTGTGTGTGTATATTTATTTTATATATGTGTATATATATTTTATGTGTATATATACACATATATAAAATATATATATTTTCCAGTTACTCTGGTAGGTATTTTATATATATATATATATATAGTGTATATATATTTTATGTATGTATACACACACATATATATAAAAAATACCTACCAGAGTAACTGGAAAATATTAATTCCTTAATAAATAGTGGAGTTTTTATGGTTATGAGAGTGTCAATTATTTTATAAATATGAAATGAAATTCATTGTTTAATCTAACTTTGGTTATTAGTGTTTCCTTTAATATTCAGAAGCACAATATCTCCTTCACATACATCTTTACTGATCTATGTACCTATAAACCTTTCAGTGTAATATTGTGAAAAATGTCAGTTATATGTTGCTGACATGTAACTATAGTTAGTATGGATGAGCCTCAGTAGACAGAATTTCTACCTATTTGAAGTTTTCAAAAATGAAAAAGACATATTTCTTGGACCAGCAGTAAGACCCAGCTGATTTTAGAGAATAAAGCACTAAGAACTGAATAAAAATAAAAACATATAGGGCAGCAAAATATTTTGTATGGATACTGTAATGGTGAATACATGATACTATGAATTAGTTAAAACCCAAAAACCATAGAGCATAATCAGTGAAACTTAATGTAAACTATGAACTTTAGTTAATAACAATACATTAATATTGGTCTATGGATCATAAAAAGTGTACCACACAAATGCAAGATGCTAACCCTTTTCCCATTTGCCCTGAGAATACTTGTCAGGGCGTTTGCAGCTGCCATGTTTACCCCGAGAAATATCCATGTAATATCTCACTTTTATTAATATTTGAACGTCCCTCCGTTATATAGACTTTGGAAACAAAATATATCATTCTATATCATTCTATTTATAGCATTTTGTTTTAGTAGTTGTATAACTATTTACAAAATATAGTAATTCTCTATTGCAGAAAATGTCACACCCTAGAAAACGTAGCTTTCCTAACCGTGATGTTAGCTTCACTCTCGAAGAGTTGTTGGCTGAAGATTCATTTGACGAACCTGATTTTTCTAAAATAGATAATTCTGATGATTCAGACAATTTTGATGTTAGTTCTGTTTAGAAATCATTCCAAGGATAGTTTTTATATTTTATTTTCACATGGAAAATCAGTCAGATTTGCTTCAGCCTCAAACAATGTGTTTATGTAAAATTAAATGAGCACTGGCAGCAAGATGCACTTATTTTTTTCTAAACAGGAAAAGGGTTAATAATAGGAGAAACTGTGGATAGGGATGATGAAGAAGGAAGTAAGTATATGGAAACTCTGTACTTTTTGCCCAGTGTTATTGTAAACCTAAAACTGCTCAGCAAACAATCTGTTAATTAATTTTTAAATATATATATATATATACTTCTCAAACAGAGGATGTCTAGTGTTTTCACCTTTTGATGATAAGCATTTATTTCTTCATGCAAAATGTTAAAGTTTACACTGTGGGATTTAAATTACAACCATAATTATTTAATACTTAACGTTTATCTACATTTCTCTACTATGAATGTACAGGAATGCTTGTATATTAAGATTTTCCTGAAGACAACCTAATATTTAAAGTTTTACTTGTAATATGATAGAAATAATAAATATTGACCTATTTATTGGGCACTTTCTCTGTTACAGGTACTATGTTAAGTACTTTATCTGCATCATATAAAGCATGTTCATAACTTCTAAGAAAGAAATTATTGTCCAGAAAGTCTTCTAATCTGAATATTATTTATATACTTATAATTCAAATAACTATGAAAACAGAATGTAATGAATTATTTTAACTTCATTTAAAAGTCAATGATTTAATAATAGTACATATCCTGAGTTGTGTGCGTATTTCTATTTAACAAGAAAAATGACTAAGATACAGTTGTGTTAAATACTCATTCATAAAACTTATTATAAATATTACACATATTTATACTATTAACTAGAGATATTACACACTGATAAGTCAGTAATTCAACTCAGAAATTCATAGGAGACTACTATTGGTACTCTGTCATTATTTCTGAAACTAGAATTATTTATGTAGTGAAAGTATCCAATATTTTTCCATCTATTTCATTTTAAATCTCTGTGTTATATAATATACTTATTACAAGATTATTAAATTGCAAACAACAGAGGGCTTGGAGAAACTGTGCCTTGGATGCTACCCTAGAATATGTCAGACTTTTCGAAAATTAGACATATTTATGTGGAATACACTTTATTTGAAAGAACACAAATACACTATTTTCAGTTTAGTTCTGTAGAACATTCAGAAAATCAGGAAGTTACGTATGTCAAGAATAACTGATGGCTTAATCCAACCCCATCATTGGGCATATAAGCAAAAAGAATATAAGAAGTCATGATTCATTGTAACATAATCAAATGACACTGCCCCTCTAGGGCAACAAGAGCACTATAAGATAATTGACTCTGGTTAAAAACAAACAATGAACCAAAAAAGTTAGAAATCATTTCAAAATAAAATGTTTAAACAATATGTATATTTCTGATTCATAGCAGCCATGGTGACTTTACCTGCTACATTGCTGTTTTCTAAATGAGAAAAGGTAAAGGGCAAAAAGAGCACTATAACGTAATTGACTCTGATTAAAAACAAACAATGAACCCACAAGGAAATGCCTTTTCTATTGATTTTATTTTCTTTCAGACATTTTGTAGTTTATCTTTCAAATTTCTATTCTTGGAGTGTAGTCACATCACAAATAACAGTATCAAAGTTGAAAGATATTGGATTCGTAATAAATTGCTGTTGTATAAAGGCATCAAGCTTTGGTTTTTGGCCCTCTGTGATTATTCAGTTTATCTACTCCATCACAACATAGGATCTAGGATATTTTAAAGATAATATATCAACTCAATTGTTGGTTTGGGCAACACCTGGTACTAAGTTGTTTTGTTATATGATCTTGTGTGATCCTACATAACTTTATATCCACTCAAATATTCCAATTCAAAAAGCGAAACACAGAATCTCACATTATAAAGTAATAACTTCTCTAAGAGGGTAAATATTAAATTATCCAAAATACTAATTCACCAAAATGCATAGTTTTTAATTAAAAGATATTTTGAATCACAAAGTTCCCAAATAACTTCAAACAGTA
Source organism: Piliocolobus tephrosceles (assembly GCF_002776525.5). Classification (NCBI taxonomy): domain Eukaryota; kingdom Metazoa; phylum Chordata; class Mammalia; order Primates; family Cercopithecidae; genus Piliocolobus; species Piliocolobus tephrosceles. Next base: position 40,632,221 of record NC_045438.1, read on the forward strand.
AATTAGAAACCTTGAAAATATAAATTATTGCTGTTTTTATTCAATACGAATTATTTGTAATTGTTTTTTGTTTTTGGTTTTGGGTTTTGTCTATTTTTTATTTTTTTTAATTTTTAATTTTTTAATTTTTAATTTCAATTTAAAAATTTTTAATTATCTCTTCTTATCTTGAAAAATCAGTCTAGACAGTATCAGGTAAAGTCATCATAGCTGCTATGAATCCAAACATATGTATTTTTAAACATTTGGTTTTGAAATTATTTCTGACTTATCAAAAAGTTGTAAAAATAATTAAAATATGGCTGTATTTTGTTCACTGCACTTCACAAATGTTGTTAGCATATTTTTCCACTTTATCATTTCTGTGCGGGGTTGGGGGGAAGGTAAGTTTGAGCAATGAATGACATATGACATATGAGAAATTTTGATCTGGAGCCAAGTATTTTGAACACTGAGGCTCAAAACAAACTTTACTAAATTCTGAAAAAGTGCATAATTCATGTCAGGCTATAAAATATAACCCATCAGTACATCTACTTTTTTGAAAATTTTTATAAAATATTCTTAGTCAGGTATCTAGAATGATGTGGAATATTCCAGAAAAGCTTTCTTAAATTGTCTTTGTTTAAGGTTACTAATTATTTGTACACTTAGTATTTGTAAATAATTGAGAGCAAGGTATTAACATTGGATCAAAATATTTTGTCGTCTTTAATGCTAGCAAAGCTGTATTGCTGTATAGCCAAATTTAGCCCAGGGAGCTACCAAACACTGATTCATCAATTTAGTAATAACCAGGGAAGCTGGAAGAAAAAATAATGGCTGCCAAAGTATGCGTATTTACTAACCAATAGAGGAAATCAAGGGCCAGGCTGATCCCTTCTTCTAATCCATGAAACAAGGAAGAAGGAAAAGAGAGAGACAACACTTATAGACTATACTGTCTATGTTTTACAGTGCTCAATAAGTTATGTATTCACCTATTTGTATCACTCAGGTGATATTGGCCTCTGCTTATAGGTTAATGGATAATATTACATTTGTCAAAATATGATTTTGTAAATGTTTTCTCAGAAATTTTGATTGATTTCTGGTCAGTTGACACCACAGAACACATAGCAATCTTATTGGGTGGCTATTGGGTGCATCTCCATCTATGGTCTGCACATTTTTCACATTATCTCTTTGTCTATTGTCAACTCTTGACATCTTCACATAATTTTAAACCAAATAAGGTCATTTCTTTTAATGAGCCCCTAAATAAGACTAATTAGATTTTCTGACATTCTGAAGTTGCAGGGCCTTGTGGCAGGTGAAATTGCTACTACAAGGAATTTCAAAACTCTCAACAGAGCAAACTTATATATATATATATATATATATATATATATATATATCCTATAGACTGGGATAATACAGTATTCTTGGTTAAAAAGCAAATCCAGAAAAGCAACTACAATAAAAAAAAACTACAAGATAAAAAAAATGTTTTTTATTAATTTCAAAGAAGCATTTTAGAAATAGGCCTAAGGCCAAGCAATAAAAGCAGAAATGAAAATAAACTGAACTGAACTAAGTCTTTGATAAAATAAAGAAAACTTTACTTTATGGTTTAATTAGAAAATATTATTCATTGAGTAAAGGGAGAAAAGCAAGTTATGTTAGTAAAGCTTTTTTTCAGCTTAATTAAATATTATATATGTTTTCACTCTGTTTTGTTCTTTCTGAATTGAAAGGTAAACATTATTTATTTCTTCAGTGTTCCATGAAACCAAGACATTGTCGCATACATAAATATAACTGTTACACGTTTGATTATGAAGCCTTTGTTTTATTCAAACCTATTTGTATTCAAAGCTGTTTTAGGAGGAAACCAAACTATAGTGAGATGAAAACATAACAATGTTTTCAGAAAGCTTAATGTATGTCTAGCACATAGATCCAATTTATTTAAGAGATTACTCCAATAAGTACTTTCAATATTCTTTATATAATCAATTTGTGCTTTCTTTTAATTTTAAGTAATTCCAAATTTTATTAACTTTATCTAATTATTAAAAACTAGAATGAACTGTACATTATAAGGGTGGTAAAATATTTGTATTCTTGAAAGTAAAATGTAGTGTATTTTAGAATTGGCACACACAACCAGCAAGCAAAAATGTTGGTGATTAACTCAGGTTATAAGGAATTAAATTAAATGACCTTTCTTGTGTTCCCAAATATATGTTGTTTATATTTCTGATAAGTAATGTTATCTAGAATATCAAGAGAAGATAAAGTTTGATTGAGAAGGTAAAAACTCAACTGGAAGTTGAAGGTTGCACATTATGCACAATTCCTTGAATCCTCTTATGTTCAGATGGACTGAAACAAGGGAAATATGTGTAACTCCAATACTCAGCAGTGGGCTTGGCACACAGATGATGCCCAAAGACTGTTGCTCAATAAGAGCTGTTAATACATTTTTATTTTTGTTTTGTAAGAAAGGTGACTGAATTTGTAAATATGAATTACAACTTCTCTTCTTAATACTAATAGATTTATTGTACATAGGAAGTTAAATTGGTTGTTAAACTTTTACAAATCATTTAAATGTATGGACTTGAAATTTAAATTTCTGATTATATTATATTATGCAAGTAAATAAAAATAGTTATAAAAATAAAATATTGAACCTAGAGAAAGCTAGTAAAAAGTCCATTGTGAAAGTTAATTTTTAAAATGTTCATAGGATGAATATTTTTCAAATTAAAAAAAGATTGTGAGCTTAGCAAGGTTATCTATTTTCCAGAATTCTGTTTGATTTAAACTGTAAGACTTATTTTTACAATATCATTTGCTAAGTACTACGTATGAAAAGAAATATTATCACCTATATCAGATTCTAGCATGATTAGAAACTCTTATTTGTATGCCACGTACATACACACATGATCTCTGGGACTAGAACTTCAAAAGGAAATCTATGGGGCATGGAAAACAGTGGTCTTCTCAGCTAATCTCCCAAAATACAAAGCAAAAACAAAAACAGAAACAAAAAAACACAAACAAACAAACAAACAAACAAACAAAAAAACTGTTTCTTGTGGAGGAAAAAACAATAATTAAATTATATTTAAAGAAAATGTAGCTCATATCATCGTCATCTCGTGATGCTGATGTTTGAGGAAATTGTTTTGTTTTCACCTGATTAAATACTACAGCTTTGCCAAATAAGAGGATTTAGCCAAAGATCCAAGATATGAAAAATCTGAAGCACAAATTTCCTAGCTGAATATGAGAGAAATTGATTCAATATTTTAAAAAGTAACTTTATATAACAAAGTATTATTTCTATCTATAAGATGAACTTATTGCAAGCAAAGAACTAGCTTTTAATACAACAGTAGAGTTGTGCAACTATCACAAACACCAAGTTTTACAACATTTCCATCACCCCTCAACATGTATTCTGTCCATTTGAAGTGAATTCCTGTTCTCACCTCCAGTCTCAGGCAACAAATGATCTGAGCCTGTCTCTACAGATTTGCTTTTTCTGGGAAATTCACGTATGTTGATTCATACAGCATAAGTCTTCTGTGACAGACTTCTGTCACTTAGCAAAATATTTTTGAGATCATATTGCACTATGTTTCAGTACTTTTCTCTTTTCTATTGCTGAATAACATTCTACTGTACAGATAAGCTACAGTGTGCTGATGGACATTTAAATTGTTTCCAGTTATGGTATTAAGAAATAATGTTTGCATGAGCATTAACATCCAAGTTTATTTGTGGAAATATATATATATATATAATTTTTATTGGTTGGACGCCCAAGAGTGGAATTGGTAGACTATATGGTACATTTTTAGCTTTTTAAGTAGCTGCCAAAGTATTTTCCAAAATGGCTGTATCAATTTACTTAAGGGCTCCAATCTCCCCACTTCCTCACCAACACTTCTCTTTGTCTTTCTTTTTTATTATCGCCATAACAGAGGGTGGAAAGTAGCAGGGCATTTTCGGTTTTGGACTGCGAATTTTAAATCATTATAATTAGGCTCAAGAACATCTTTATTAATGAAAATAAGAACCATTACAATCAAGGGAACATTTTTGCCAACAAGAAATAAGTTTGTTTATTCCTGTAGTGTAAAAATCCATGCTTCGGCATTTGGCAAACTCTTGGAAAGCATTTTCTGCGTGCTGCTGGTTGTAGAAGTATTTACCCTGCAAAAAGTTGTGGAGATGCTTGAAGAAGTGGTAGCCGGTGTGAGAGAGGTCAGGTGAATACAGCGGATGAAGCAAAACTTTGTAGCCCAATTCGTTCAACTTTTAAAGTGTTGGTTGTGCGATGTGTGGTCAGGTGTCCTCCTGGAGAAGAATTGGGCCCCTTCTGTTGCCCAATACTGGCTGCAGGTGTTACAGTTTCTGGTGCATCTCAAAGATCTGCTGAACATACATCTCAGATGTAATGGTTTTGCCGGGATTCAGAAAATTGTAGTGGATCAGACCAGCAGCAGACCACCAGTGACCATGACTTTTTTTGGGTGCAAATTTGACCTTGTGAAGTGCTTTGGAGCTTCTCGATCCAACCACAGAGCTGGTGATCGCCAGTTGTCACGGTTGTCGTATAAAATCCACTTTTCATTGCACGTCAAAATCCGATTGAGAAATGCTTCATCATTGTTGCATAGAATAAGAGAAGACATTTCAAAATGACGACTTTTTAAAAATTTTCGGTCAGCTCATGAGGCACCTACTTATTGAGCTTTTACACCTTTCCAATTTGCTTGAAATACCGAACCACCATAGCATGATCAATGTTGAGTTATTCGGCAACTTCTCCTGTGGTTGTAAGAGAACCAACTTCATTGATGGCTCTCAATTAGTTATTATCAACTTCCGATGGCCGACAACTGTGCTTCTCATCTTCAAGACTCCCATCCCCTTTGTAAAACTTCTTGAACCACCACTGCACTGTACATTAATTAGCAGTTCCTGGGCAAATGCATTATTGTTGCAAGTTGTCTCTGCTGCTTTACTACCCATTTTTAAATTAAATATTAAAATTGCTCAGATTTGCTTTTTGTCTAGCATCATTTCCAAAGTCTAAAATAAATGTAAAATAAATAGGAAGTAAGAAGTCGTTATCAGAAAAGAATAAAGTGAGAAATGCACATTAAAATGATGTATTACATAACCACATTTATTTAAGAATGTATTCCAATATCAAAGGACAAATTTCAACAATGCAAAAACCTCAATTGCTTTTGCACCAACCTAATATTTGTATCCCTCAAACAACTAACTATATTTAGCATCTCTCAGCGTGCTTACTGCCCATTTTTATATCTTCTTTGAAGAAGTCTCTTTTTAAATGTGTTTTTTAAATGAATTTTCTTGTTAATATTGAATTACAGTTATAGGAGTTTTTTTTATATTCAAGATATAAGTGCTTTATTAGAAATATGACTTGCAAGTAATTTTTCCCAGTCTATAGTTTGTTTCCGTGTTATCAGTAAATTGTTAATTATTTGTCAAATAGACATAAACAAATTTTATTAATCTAGCAAGTAGAAGTAACTTGGAAGTCATACTTGCAACATTAAGGAGAACTTACAGTTTCAACCTAAGTCCTTCAAGAACTAAAATGTAAAAATTAAATAGTAATTGGCATTATAAATATAGGTATATTCCCTAAATGTTGTGAAATTTTTAAATGATTTTTATAGGCTACATGGAAGTCTTGAAATAATTTTGAAATTATGTAATGAAAATAAATTAAGGTCTATTTCGTGTTTTCATCCATGAATTCTTCATAACTAAACTAATATTAGCTAATATTAGCAAACTAATATTTATTAACACTTAATTGAGGTTTATCTCAAGCTTGAAAATGCTAAGTAATTTGAAACTAAAATGTATGAACTATAAATTGAAAGTTATTAAATTCTTTGCATAAAAAATATAGTAGTAAAGTCTTGTTTCTAAAGAAACTTTTAGAACTACTCAGGTTCTCAGTTTTCAGTTTTAAAATTCTTAATTTTTCACACTTGTTAATAAGAATGCTTGTGCTTATAAATTACTATATGTATGGCTGTCATATGAGAAAAAAAGTGAAGTGACTAAGATTTAATTTCAAACATCTCATTTTTCCTCCATTACATTCAAGAACACAACACTTCCACCCAGAAAGAAATTTGTACTTGGAGTTATCATTTTGTTGTATAAGGTTACTAATTACTGAGGTCTGTGGTTCTCAATGCAGAAAATTTAACCTTGGTTTGTGCTTTGTATTAAAATGGTGCTTTCCATGTTGCATACTAGGCAGAATTAGAACTACAAGGTCATACTTCAAGTAATTTCATCCATCTAACAGGCCTAGATAACTCAAATAGCCAGCTAATGTTTGTGTTTCCCAGTACAATGTTTAAAATGATATTAATTTTCTTACCTTTGTTATTTATGATATGCAGTGTGGTTTATACTTGATAAGCAAGTGAATAAATAAATGTCCCAGAGGTCAAATGAAGAGAATTATTGGATTATATTAGGTCAAATGAGGTGGGGAAGAAAGGAGGGTTACTTTGTGAACAAGTTGCCTTTTCTGTACCATATATTTAATTATATTACGTAAGTAGGTCCCTTCCAAATTCATATATGCATAGACATTTTTCTGAATATAATGTTTACATGTCCATGAATGGTATTAATGGACAGATTCATTAGATTAACCAGATTAATAGTGGGCAGAACCAGATTGATTAGATTAACCAGATTAATAGTGGGCAGAAAGATCTTGTGTAACCCCCATAATCACATTACATTATATAGCCAAAAATAGTGAATTTAATGTAATCACCTGAGACCTTAAAACAGATAACTTTTTCAGCTAGTGTGGAAGGAAGTTAAAAGCACAAGAAAGACTTGATATGCCATTGATGCTTGAAGATCAAAGGGACCATATGTAAAATAAAATAAACCGAAGTTTGAGGAAGAAACCCCCTCAGCACATATTTAGCCTGATGAGACCTTTAACAGATAACCCAGTCATGCTATACTGAGTTTCAGATCTACTGAAACTGGAAGAGAATGAATCTGTGTTGTTTCAAGCTACTTCATATGTTATGAAGCCAAAGAAAATTAGTAAGTCATGTTGACCCACTGTCTTTTCTCTTTTTCAAGGTGAAAACAGAAATACATCAAATTTGTAACTGAAACTTTTAGGATTGTGATATGGTTTGACTCTGTGTCCCCGTGTCAGGGAAGGGAACTAGTGGGAGTTGGCTGGATCATGGGGGTGGATTTACCCCTTTCTGTTCTCACGATAGTGAGTGAGTTCTCATGCAACCTGATGGTTTAAAAATGTATGGCTATCTTTACTCTCTCTTTCTCTCCTGCTCTGCCATGGTAAGATGTGTTTGCTTCCCCTTCACTTTCCGCATGATTGTAAATTTCCTGGGGTCTCCCAGCCATGCTTCCTGTACAGCCTATGGAACTGTGAGTCAATTAAATCTCTTTTCTTCGTAAGTTAGCCAGTCGCAGGTAATTCTTTACAGCAGTGTGAGAACAAACTAATACAAAATGCAATGAAGAAAATTATATTTATGTTTAGAAGATCTGATTGTTTAAAAAGTGTGTGGCACCTCCTCCTACTCTCACTTGCTCCTTCTTTTGCCATTTGATGTGCAAGCTCCTGCTTCACCTTCCTCCATGATTGTAAGCTTTTGGAGGCCTCCTGAGAGACAGAAGCCAGTACCATGCTTCCTGTACAGCCTGCAGAACAGTGATTCAATTAAACCTCTTTTCTTTATAAATTACCCAGTCTCAGATATTTCCTTATAGCAATGCAAAAACAGGTTAATACAAGTACTAAAAGCTTTCCTCTAAGATCAAAAATAACCTAAACCTTTTCCTAAATTATCTATCATAAAATTTAATTAATAAAGTAGGTTCAATAAAAGGTTAAAGCAGTACCTAATAATAAAATAGAGCAAATACAACAAAAAAAGAAAGAATCAAGAATGCCAAATATGAACACTTTTGGTTTAACATCACAAAGGAGGTCTCAGCCAGCATAAATAGACAACACATAAAATCAAATAAAGTAAGTATAAGGTAGGAATTGAAAGGGAAAACAAATTTCTTTTTCACAAATAACATAATTGTGTATGTAAAACATAAATATATATATATATACACATATATACAAGTCATTTAGATTTAATAAATGAATTTATCAAGGTTAACAAATAAAATGTAAAAATAAAAAAGTAAATTGTGTTTTTACAAAACACTAAAAATTACAGAAAATGAAATCTTGTAAATGATATTATTCAACATTAATCATATAAAGTACCTAGAAATAAATCTATAGAAATGTGTGTGACAATAGAAGATCTATAGCAATGAGAAGTGTACTTTGCTCAGAAAAGAGAAATATAAAAATTGAATAGATAGCATTTCTCCACAAATTTATGTCATTTTTTTTTGTAGAAATTGACAAGCTGTGTCTAAAATTTATATAGAAATGCATTTAGTTAAATCAGCAAAGGCAAACTTGAAAAAGTAAAGGCATGCTTAGTTATTGGAATACAACTGAGAAAAGATAAAAAGGAATACAGATTGAGAAGAAATGAATAACACTCTCTTTGTTCACAGACGACATTATTGTCTATGTAGGAAACCAAAAAGGATAGGCAGAAAACCTCCTGGAGCTAATCAGCAGTTACAGCAGGGTTGCAGAATACAAGCTTAAGACAAAGCAGTAAACTGCTTTCCTATAGAGCAGTGGTGAACAAGTATATTTGAAATTAAAAACCAATACTCTTTACAAAATAATGCCTCAAATAAAATACTTAAGTATAAATATTACAAAATATGTGCAAGGTTCTATACAAGGAAAACTACAAAATGTTGATGAAAGAAATCAAGGAACCAAATAAATGGGGAGATATTTTATGTCCATGGATAGGAAGACTGAACACAGTCAAGATGTTAGTTCCTGCCAACTAGATCTATAGATTCAAGGCAATCTCAATCAAAATCTCAGCAAGTTATTTTATGGATATCGATAGATCGACAGTTTTTTTTTTTTTTTTTTTGATCGAGTTCTACTCTGTCACCTAGGCTGGTTGTGCAGTGGCACAATCTCAGCTCACCACAACCTCCACCTCCCAGGCTCAAGCAAGTCTCATTCCTCAGCCTCCCAAGTGGCTGGGATAACAGGTGTGACAGGTGTGTGCCACTGCATCGGATATTTTTGTTTGTTTGTTTGGTTGGTTGTTTTTGTTTTTGTTTTTGTTTGGTAGAGACGGAGTTTTACTATGTTGGCCAGACTGGTCTCGAACTCCTGACCTCAAATGATCTGCCTGCCTTAGTCTCCCAAAGGGCCGGGATTATAGGTGTGCGTCACCATGCCTGGCCTCAACAAACTGATTCTAAAATTTACATGGAGATGTGAAAGTCCCAGAATAGCCAAAACAATATTGAAGAAATAAAGTTGAAGGACTGACATTACCCGGTTTCAAGATTTACAGGCAATTCCTGACTTATGATGGTTTGACTTATGATTTTTTTTGTTTTATGATTGGCTTATTGGGACATAACATCATAAGTGGAGGGGCATCTGAACTTAGGATGGTCCATTTTTCAACTTTACAATGGGTTTACTGAGGTATCAAATGGATTTTCAACTTAAGACTTACTGTGTGTTTATTGGGATATAACCACATTGTAAGTTGAGGAACCTGTACTATAAAGCTGCAGTCATCAAGACCGTGTGTTATTGCTAAAAGAGTAAAGGAAGACGGGGTGCAGTGGCTCACGCCTATAATTCCAGCACTTTGCGAGGCCGAGGCAGGCAGATCACAAGGTCAGGAGATCGAGACCATCTGGCTAACACAGTGAAACTCTGTCTCTACTAAAACTACAAAAAATTAGCCAGGTATGGTGGCAGGCGCCTGTAGTCCCAGCTACTCAGGAGGCTGAGGTAGGAGAATGGCATGAACCCGGGAGGTGGAGGTTGCAGTGAGTCGACGTCATGCCACTGCACTCCAGCCGGGGCGACAGAGAGAAACTCAAACAAAAAAAAAAAAAAAAAAAAAAAAAAGAGTAAGAGGAATAAATACATAGAACAAAAATGAGACTGAGAAGTAGACCCACACACACATAGTCAAATGGTATTTGACAAAGGGGTAGAGGCAATACAATGGAGAAAAGATATTCTTTTTAACAAATGGTGCTGAAACTTCCAGATATTCACATAAAGAAAAAGAAAATGAACATAAACACAGACTGTACTCCCTTGACAAAAATAAACACCTCAAAATGGATCAAAGTCATAAATGTAACACATAAAACTATACAACCTTTGGGAGAAAAAAAAGAGAGAGAGAAAATCTAGATGACCTTGAATTTGTCAGTAAATTTTAGATCTAACAACGAAAGCACAATCTATAAAAGAATTAAAAAGCTGAACTTAATTAAAATGAAATATTTCTGCTTTACAAAAGTTATTGTCAAGAGAATGAAAAGACAAGCCACAGACAGAAAGAAAATATTGCAAAAGACATTTGATAAGGGATTGGATCTCTCAAAACTGTAAATCAAAACAAAGGTAACACTATTAAAATAGACCAAAGATCTTAATAGACACTTCATCATAGAAGACATACGTGTGTGTGTGTGGATGTGTCTGTGTGTGTGTGTGTAATAAGCATATTGAAAGATGCTGCACGTCGTATGGCATCATGGAAATGCCAATTAAAACAAGATAGCACCACATGCCTATTAGAACAGCCAAAATGAGTAACAATGACAAAATGAAATACTGGCAGGATGTGGAGCGAAAGGAACTCTCATTCATTGTTATTGGAAATGCAAAATAGTATAGCCACTTTGAAAGGCAGTTTGGCAGCTTCTTAGAAAAGGATTGATAAAAATACTTTGACCATACAATCGAGCAGTCATGCTCCTTGGTATTTAGCCAAAAAGTTGAAAATTTGTGTATACAAAAAACCCTGCAGTTTTATTTATAATTGCGATCTTGAAAGCAATCAAGGTATCTTTCAGTAGGTGAATGTATAAATAAACTGTGATACATACAGCCAATGGAATATTATTCAGTTCTAAAAAGCAACGAGGTGTCAAGCCATGAAAAGACATGAAACAAACTGAAATGCTTATTGCTCAGTGAAAGAAGCCAATCTGAAAAGGCTGCATAGTGTGTAATCCAACTAAATGACATCTAAAAAAGGCAAAACTATGGAGACAGTAAAAAGATCCATGGTTTTTAGGGTTAGGGAGCAGTGAGGGATGATAAGGCAGAACACAGAGATTGTTTAGGGCAGTGAAAATACTCTGTATGGTACTATAATGATGGATACATGGTATTATAAATTTGTCCAAACCCATAGACTACACAAGAGGGAGGTTCATCAATTGCAACAAATATACCACTCTGGTGAGGGATACTGACAATGAGGGAATCAGTGAGTTGGTGGGGGAAGATCGTATATGGGAAATCTGTACTTTGTCCTCAATTTTGCTGTGAATCTAAAACCGCTCTAAACAATAAAGACCATTAAAGATGTAAAGCAGTTATATCACCAGACATCATAACTTGTTTGAAGCAACTGTAATTAAACATGGTTTTGGTGCAAGCATGGATAATTATACCAGTGGATGATAACAGAGAGTGTAACAACAGATCCACACACAGGCAGTCATGTGACTTATGAATGCATTGGTGCATATTGCAGCAACATTATGGAAATACTTACCTTTTTAATTGGTGTTGGATTAAATTTAATATTCATACAGAAAAACATCTTGAAATCTTATCTCTAATAATAGAGGTGAGGTGGATTATATATCTAAATTCAAAATGTAAAACACTAATACTTCTGGAATAAAATATAGAAGCAAATCTTCGTTATCTTTTGGTATGTAAATATTTTTAAAAAGACACAAGCTTGCTAAACTAGACTGCATTAATATTAAGACAAGTTAATCAAAAGACAATATTATAATTACTATCACCAGTGATATGATGTGGTTATTATGTACCTGCTGGTGTGATGTGATGAGAAGGATACTTCATCTCTGTGGTGTTTTTTCAAAAGGAAACATAACTTCAGTCAAATAATGAAAAAACATCAGACATACCTACTTTGACAGACATGCTAGGAAATACCTGACCAGTAGGCAAAACTGTTAAGGTCATGAGAAATAAGGAAAGACAGAAACTGTCACAGACCTGAGGAGGCTGAGGAGACATGACAATTAAATGCAATATGGTAGCCTCGATTGGATCCTGGAAGAGAAACAGGTCACTAATGGAAAAAAAAAAAAAAAAAAAAAAAAAAAAAAACTAGTGAAATTCAAATAAAGTTTGAAGCTTAGTTAATTAAAATTTACCAATGTAGGCTTCTTAATTTCGACAAATATACCATAGTGATGTGAGATGCTAACATTAGGAAAAATTGAGACGATAAGCAATATGCGAGAATTCTCTACACTGTTATAATTTTTCTGCAAACTGATTTTTTTTAAAAAACAAAAAGCTGATTGCAAAAACTAAACACTATTGCTAGGGTTAAAATAAAGCCAAAGAGGAAAAGATAATTTTAATAGTCTTCTAACAAAGGATTCATATCCTGAATTTGTAAGAACTCTAAAAATCTAAAGGAAAAGAATAGGAATCTGGTAGATATTAGGCAAAAGAATCAGATTTTAGGCCAGGTACTCATGTCTGTAATCCCAGCACTTTGGGAGGCCGAGGTAGACAGATTGCTTGAAGTCAGGAGTTTGAGATTAGCCTGGCTAACACGGCGAAACCCCGTCTCTACTAAAAATGCAAAAAATTAGCCGGGCTTGGTGGCGGGTGCCTGCAATCCCAACTACTTGCAAGACTGAGACGGGAGAATAGCTTGAAACTGGGAGGAAAAGGTTGCAGTGAGCCAAGATCACATCATTGCCCTCCATCCTGGGTGACTGAGCAAGACTCCATCTCAAGAAAAATAAATAAATAAATAAAGAAGCAGATTTTCGTGGACGTGCATTCCACTAAAAAATAAAATACATATATGAAAATATTCTCAAATTAATAAGTAAATATATAAGGTAATTACAAATTAAAATCACCAATAGGCTTTTGTATATCCTCCAGAATGGCCAAATAAAAATGTCTTGTGAGAAAACAGAGTAATTAGTACTCTCATACACTACTCTAGGGATTTAAATTGCTACAACCTTTGTTTAAAACCTATTTATAAAAGCTAAATGAATGCATAATCCACCACTCAAATTTTCCCCTTATACAAAAACAAACCAAAATAAGTACAATCTGCACCAAAATACATGCTTTGGAAGTGTTATCTGTAGTAGGCAAAACCTGGAACAACTCAATATTTCATACATCACTAGAATAAATAATGTTTTACCCATACAATGTATTACCATGATCGGTTGAAAAGGAATGCACTGTAACTACATACAACAACTTAGATGGATCTCACAAATATAAGAAACCATGTACAACAAAATATCTGTTATAATTCATCTACATAATTTTTATAATTAGGCAACGGAAGTCTATGGTGTTAGAATGCAGGATAGTGTACATCTTTGGAAAAGGTAGTGAACAGAAGGGTTCACAAAAGCAGGCTTTAGGGAACAGTAATGTTTTGTTACTGTTTTGGGTGCTGGTTCTATGGGTATGTTCACTTGTTAAAAATTTCTCACACTGCACAGTTACAATTTGAGCAATTTTCTTTATGTATATTATAGTCAATAAAATGTTTAGGAAATTGTTGCATTTGTTAAAAATAATTGATTTTCTCCTTTCTTCGTGAAAGAAACATCAGTCAACTATTTTAGGGTGCAGTTAAAATCAGCATGGAAATACCGCATGTAAAATATGATAAAGTATTTTCCGTAGCTCAACATATTTAAAGAGATCAATTACTAATGGTTATCTTTCATGTTAAAAAAGAACATTCTAGTTTTTGAAAATAATCCTTTCATCCATCAGCAGCAATTAGGACAAATTGCACTCAGGAAACGTTCCCCTTAGTTTTGAAGTCCATAGTCCACTCAGAAATCCACACAACTCTGACATAATCTCTGCTATTTTTTAAAATTTTTTTTATTATACTTTAAGTTTGAGGGTACATGTGCATAACATGCAGGTTTGTTACATATGTATACTTGTGCCATGTTGGTGTGCTGCACCTATCAACTCGTCAGCACCCATCAACTCATCATTTACATCAGGTATAACTCCCAATGCAATCCCTCCCCCCTCCTCCCTCCCTATAATAGGCCCCAGTGTGTGATGTTCCCCTTCCCGAGTCCAAGTGATCTCATTGTTCAGTTCCCACCTATGAGTGAGAACATGCGGTGTTTGGTTTTCTCTTCTTGTGATAGTTTGCTGAGAATGATGGTTTCCAGCTGCATCCATGTCCCTACAAAGGACGCAAACTCATCCTTTTTTATGGCTGCATAGTATTCCATGGTGTATATGTGCCACATTTTCTTAATCCAGTCTGTCACAGATGGACATTTGGGTTGATTCCAAGTCTTTGCTATTGTGAATAGTGCCACAAAAAACATAGGTGTGCATGTGTCTTTATAGCAGCATGATTTGTAATCCTTTGGGTATATACCCAGTAATGGGATGGCTGGGTCATATGGGACTTCTAGTTCTAGATCCTTGAGGAATCGCCATACTGTTTTCCATAATGGTTGAACTAGTTTACAATCCCACCAACAGTGTAAAAGTGTTCCTATTTCTCCACATCCTCTCCAGCACCTGTTGTTTCCTGTCTTTTCAATGATTGCCATTCTAACTAGTGTGAGATGGTATCTCATTGTGGTTTTGATTTGCATTTCTCTGATGGCCAGTGATGATGAGCATTTTTTCATATGTCTGTTGGCTGTATGAATGTCTTCTTTTGAGAAATGTCTGTTCATATCCTTTGCCCACTTTTTGATGGGGTTGTTTGTTTTTTTCTTGTAAATTTGTTTGAGTTCTTTGTAGGTTCTGGATATTAACCCTTTGTCAGATGAGTAGATTGCAAAAATTTTCTCCCATTCTGTAGGTTGCCTGTTCACTCTGATGGTAGTTTCTTTTGCTGTGCAGAAGCTCTTTAGTTTAATTAGATCCCATTTGTCAATTTTGGCTTTTGTTGCCATTGCTTTTGGTGTTTTAGACATGAAGTCCTTGATTCTTCAATGTAGGCTAGATTTTTCAATTTTAGTAGAAATTAGAATATTGATTGAAACTGATTGGATGTGAAATGATCTTTCAAGAAAGCTGTCTGTCATCAAGCATTATACAAGTGTACGTTACTTTATTGTGCTTCTCTTTATGGCACTTTGCATTTACTGTGTGTTTTACAAGTTGAAGGCTTAAAGAAACCCTGCTTTGAGCAAGTCTATTGGCACCATTTTTCCAACACCATGTACTCACTTCATATTCTCACATAACATTTTGATAATTCTTTCAATTTTTCAAGCTTCTCGATACGATTGTATCAGTTATGGTGATATTATTTGATGTTACTATTGTCACTGTTTTGGGGTCCATAAAATGCAACTGTGTATGATGATGAACTTAGTCAATAAATTGTGTTCTGGTCTGCTCCACTGATCACACATTCTCCTGTCTCTCTCCCTTTTCTTGGACCTTCCATTTCCCTGAGACACACCAATATTGAAATTAGGTCAATGAATAACCCTACAATGACCTCTAAATGTTCAAGTGAAAAAACAGCTACACATCTCTTTAAATCAAAAGTTAGAATGATTAAGCTCAATGAGGAAGGTATGCCAAAAGCCTGAGATAGGCTGAAAGGTAGGCCTCTTGAGCCAAGTAGTTAGCCAAGTTGAAGGCAAAGGAAAATTATCTTAAAAGATATTAAAAGTGCTAATTCAGTGAATGCTCAAACAAAACAGCCTTTATTGTTTATACGGAGAAAGTTTTTGTAGTCTTAATAGAAGATCTAACCAACCACAACATTCCCTAAAGCCAATGCCTAATCCAGAGCAAGGCCCTAACACTCTTCAACTCGATGAAGGCTGAGTAGGATAAAGAAGCAGTAGAAGAAATGGCTGAAGCTAGCAGATATAAGTTCATGAGGTTTAAGGGAAGAAGTCATCTCCATAACATAAAAGAGTGAAGTAAAGCAGCGAGTGCTGAGGTGGAAACTGCAGTTATCCAGAAGATCTCCTTCAGATAACTGTAACAACACTAAACAACAGGTTCCATGAGACAAAACAGCCTTCTACTGGAAGAAGTTGTCATCTAACACTTTTAGAGCTAGAGAGAAGTTGATGCCCAGCTTTAAAGCTTCAAAGGACAGGCTGACTCTCTTTTTAGAGGCTAATGCAGTTAGTGACTTTAAATTAAAGCCAATATTCATTTACCATTTTGAAAACGTTAGGTACTTTAAGAATTATACAAAACTTACCATATGTATTCTCCATACATGAAAGAACAAAGCCTGAAAGACAGTACATCTGTTTGCAGCATGGCGTACTAAGTATTTTAAGCCCACTGTTGAGACCTACCACTCAAAAATACAGATTCCTTTCAAAATATTACTGCTCATGGACAATGCACCTACTCATCCAAGAGCTCTGATACATGAACATGTTGGTTTTGTACCTGCTGATACAACATTTGTTCTGCAGTCCATGAGTGAAAGAGTAATTTCAACTTCCAAGTCACGTTATTTAAAAAATACGTTTTGTAAGGCTGTAGATGCCATACACGGTGAATCCCCTGATAGATCTGGATACAGTAAATTGAAAACTTTCTAGAAAGGATTTACCATTCTACATGTCATTAAGAATATTCATGATTCATGGGTGAAGATCAAAATACCAACATTAACACTAATTTGGAGAAGTTGATTACAATCCTCATGGATGAATTTGCATGGTTCACGACCTCCGTAGAGGAAGTGACTGCAGATGTAGTGAAAATAGCAATAGAACTAGTCATAGAAGTGGAGGCGGAAGATGTAATTGAATTGCTGTAATCTCATAAAAATGCTTAAGCAAATGAGAAAATGCTTCTTATGGATGAACAAAGAAGGTGATTTCTTGAGATGGAAACTAGTCCTGCTGAAAATTATGTGAATATTGTTGAAATGACAACAAAGGATTTAATAAATTACGTAAACTGGGTTTAAAAAGCAGAGGCAGGGTTTGGAAGACTGACTCCAATTTTGAAAGAAGTTCTACTGTAGTTCAAATGCTATCAAACAGTAATGCATGCTACAGAGAGATTTCTCATGATAGGAAGAGTCAATCGACGTGACCAACTTCCCTGTTGTTTTCATTGTTAAAAAATGCCACAGCCACCCTAATCTTCAGCAACCACCACCCCGGTCAGTCAGCAGCCATCAATATTGAGGTAAGGCTCTCCACCAGCAAAAAGATTATAATTCACTGAAGCCTTGGATGATCATTGGCCAAAGTATTTTTTAACTAAGGTATTATAGTTGCCCAAAGGAAAATAAGTAATTATATGAAAAAGACACATGCAAACATTTGATTATTGCAGCCAAATTCACAATTGCAAAGATATGGAACCAACCTAAGTGCCCATTGACCAATGAATGGTTAAAGAAAATGTGGTATTATATACACAATGTAATACTACTCAGCCAGAAAAGGAACAAAATAATGTCCCCTACAGCAACTTGGATGGAGCTGGAGGCAATTATTCTGAATGAAATAACTCAGAAATAGCAACTGGAGATAGATAAATTCCTAGGTAGAAAGGGACATTTATAAACTGATGTCAGGAAAAATTTGAAGCAGTAGAAAATATCATAAATAGAGAGAATCAGTAGGTTTCTCATAAACAAGATGCTAGAAAGCATTCAGGAGTTTGAGACCAGCCCCAGCAACAAAGCAAGACCCTTTCTCTAAAAAAAAATAAAAAGGATAACATCCCCTGTGAAACCCAACTTTCAAGTCAAGGACAGTTTAAAGTCTGAAAACTGAGCCGCCAGTTCTATGTGAGTCCACTACGAGAGTGAACGTCTATCCTCCTCTTACTCACTCTCTCGATTGGTTCCTTCGGAATGATACCTTTTAGTCAATCAAATGGTGCTTTTTACAAAACCACCCATGGACCAATTAAGCACACACTCTCCCATTCCAATCCCATAAAAACCCTGGACTCAGCCTCACAAGGAGATACCCACTTTCCGGTCCCCTCTAACAGCTGAGAGCTTTCTTTCTGCCATTCAATAAAATTCTACTCTGCCTTACTCACTCTCTGGTGTCTGCATACCTCGGTCATGGGACAAGAACCTGGAACTTGCTGAACTACAGGAGTGAAAGGGTGTAATGCTCCTGCTTGTTCAGCTGTGGGTTGTGGGAGTAAAAGAGCTGTAACACTTTTTCCTGCTTGCAGAACAATGAGAGAGAAGAAGCCGCTAGGCGCCCCACCCTCCACCTCACCAAACTACAGAATTGAGAAAGCTGAAACATCAGGAATAGAAAACCAAATACCATATATTCTCACTTATAAGTGGGAGCTAAGCTATGAGTACACAAAATCTTCTAGAGTGATATAATGGACTTTGGAGACTCTGAAAAGGAGGAGAGTGGGAAGGGGTTGTGGAATAAAAAACTACATATTAGTTACAATGTATACTACTCTGGTGACAGGTGCACTAAAAATCTTGGAATTCACCATTACATAATTCATCCATGTAACCAAAAACCACTTGTATCCCAAAAGCTATTGAAATAAAATGAATTTAAATAAAGAAACCAGATTTCTTGACAAGCTGAGACCTTGAAGATTTCCCTAATCTCCTGCAGATCCTCACATTTTTTTCATTCATGAGATAAGCATGGTATTAGCCACCTATTAGGTTCTCTAAGATAATCAAATGAACAAATGAACATATTTTAAGTGAGCTACTAAGTGCAAATAGCAGTCATGATGTCTGAATATAGAAGTACTCAAGAACTGGTGGTTTACTTTCACTTACACCACACATCATTATCTGTTACTAGACTTTTGGGAAATAACCCACTGCCAAGTGTTCAATAAATTACATCACAATGTAGGTAAAATTCCACTGGATTTTATTTATTTCTTACTTATTTATTTATTTATGTTTTGGGATAGGATCTCACTCTGTGGCCCAGGCTGGAGTGTAGTGGTGCAATGATAGGCTTATTGCAATCTCAACCTCCTGGGCTCAAGTGACCCTCCCACGTCAGCCTCCAGAGTAGCGGGACTACAGGTACATGCCACCATGCCCAGTTAATTTTGTTCTCTAATCTTATTCTTTTTTATTTTTTTTATTTATTAATTTTTTTTAGAGAAAGGGTCTTGCTTTGTTGCTGGGGCTGGTGTCAAACTCCTGAATGCTTTCTTGCATCTTGTTTATGAGAAACCTATTGATTCTCTCTATTTATGATATTTCCTACTGCTTCCAATTTTTCCTGACATTAGTTTATAAATAATGATAAAGAAAATAATTAATAAGCAATGAACAAGAAACTCTAGGTCATTTTTAACTTATAGGTTCTTTTTTTTCTGTGAGTTTTTTTTTTAAACTTACCACAATGTTTTGCAAACTCTGCCATGTTTTTCTTCCAAAGCTTTTAATTCTTCTCATTTCTTTCACTATAACTATTAACTTTATTTGGATCTCAAGCACATTTAAGAAGTCTTCATAGCAATATATTTTTACTTTATCCATTGATTTTAATCCCAAAATACAATATTAATATATGCCATATATAGGGATTCATTCAATTATATTGCTGACAACAATTATGCCTTACATTTGTGAAGGCACTATTATCTCTCATAAAGTTCAGAGCAAGTGTCCTTGTAACTGTTATATACAATGTGAACACAGTCTTAAATATATAGAGCGAAATAATTTTCTGATCACTGTATCAGAAACTACTGAGATAGCACACAAGTTTAGTATGATTAAACTGTTTCAAAGTTTGAACACAGTAAGAGGTAACTTAAATAAACCAATATTAAGTTGTTTAAAAACATCTACTAAACTTCCATATGTGCCTGACAACAGCTCTGATATGTATCTTGGATACATAGGCCATAATAATTTTTTTTTTTAACTAAGATTGTTAAAGAAATGATTGAAGACTGGAGACTTACAATTTTTATATTCGTTTAAATTATAGTATCACAGAGCTCTGAAAAACATTATATCTAATCTCCCATAAAACAAGAGTTGATAACAATGCTGAACAAATTCTGTTGGCATGAGTCTCTGACAGGGCAGCTTTAATTTATGCTGTAGTTTTCATAAGGTGCACTAAAGAAGAAGTTGCCCAAGAAGATACAGTTCAATAAATTAGAAGCACAAGGAAGAAAGCTGAATGCCTGCCAGCTATGGAATGTTTACATGATTTACTTGCTACGGAAATGCTTACTAGAGGGATTACAGGAAAGGCTAATCATGAAATAACATTCTCTGATATTTTGTCCCCTTGGAATTCAGGAATAAAATTCAGCTGCATTGAGATTAACCAAATACCTCTCATTCTTTTGAAGACAAAGCATACCACATGCCTCCTACAAAAGAAAAATCCCAGGAAATGGACTGGCATAGCTATTGTTCTGAATATTCTTTCAACAGTTTGGGCCTTTGCTCAGAAACAATAGGATACAGATAGGTAGGTACATAGGTAGGTACGTAGGTAGGTAGGCAGTATAGATAATTAAAGAGATAAGCAGATAGATATAAGTATCTGACTACTACTTTTTCAACTTCTTACAAATACTTTTCTTTATTTTTTCATATTTTCTTTCTTAAATAAGCATTTAATGTTATAGATGTCCATCTAATAAGAGTTTATACTCCATTTCACAATTTTTGATCTGCTTTACGTTCACTATCATTTATTTAAAAATGCTCTCTAATGTCTCTTGTGAATTTTTTTAAAAATTCAACTTAAGGTTAATTATGAGTATGTTGATTTATTTCCAAATATTTGAACATTTTCCAGATAAATTTCTGTTGCTGATTTCCTAATTCATTTTGTTTTGATTAAAAAAAAAAAAAAAAAACACACTCTTATATTTTACTTAAAAGGAGAGAGTTTGATTGCAGAAGGATAATCAAAATACTGGATCAACATCTTACGTGAGTTGTGTTAGCTATCAATTGCTGCTGCATAATAATATTACTGCAAATTTAGCAGCTTAAAACCATACATTTATTTTTTCACATTTTCTATGAGTCAGCAATCTTGGCACAGGTTAGGAGTGTCCTCCCCAAGGTTTTAATTAAGGTGCGAGCCGGGGCTTGAGGGTATCATCAGAATGCTTGACTGGGGAAATATTTAATTCCAAGCTCATTCAGTTTGTTGCAGAATTCATTTCACTGTAGCTTTAAGACTAGTGGTTTTATTTTTCTGCTGGCTGTCTAAAGGCTGCCATAGGGTTTTGCCACATGGGACTATTTAACATAACTGATGACTTCCACAAAGCCAGCAAGGGAGTGAGGAATTCCAGCAAGAAGAGCAATATAATCTATATCATGTAATCATGTACGTATAATCATATCATCTCATCATCTTTGTATATATTTAACTTGATTTTTTGTGAAGATCTTTTGCTGGTTTTTATAAATTAATTTTCTTTTTCTGTGGCTCAATAAGTACATACTGCACACCATCTTCAATAGACAGTTTAGAAGAGACATCTAGAGTCCTTTGTTAAAACCTTAAAAAATAAAATAACAAGCTGACCACAACTTCATCATTTTTCTCCTGTACATCTCTATTTCTTATATATTTTCAAAAATATTTCACATTTTTTCAGATTTGGCTGGTAGGAGGTTACAAAGTAAAACATTCCAGTGATAGTTAATTTTACATGTCAACTTGGCTAGGTTATGGTGCCAAGTTCTTTGGTTAAATATCAGTCTAAGTGTTACTATTAAGGTAGTTTTTAGATGTGATTAATATTTAAATTAATAGACTTTCGATAAGCAGGTTACCCTTTTTAGTGTGGATGGGCCTCATCTAATTAGTTGATAGTCTTAAGAGCAGGTTTTCTAAAGAAGAAATTCTCTTCAAAACTGTAACTTAGAAATTCTCTGAGTTTCCAGACTGATTTCCTGTGTAATTTAGAGTCAAGACTGCAATATCAAATTTTACCACTATATCTGGCCTGATAGCTTGTTCTGCAAATTTTGGACTTGCCAAGACAATTTCTTAAAATAAATTTATCTTGCTAGATGATAGATAGATAGATAGATAGATAGATAGATAGATAGATAGATAAAAATATAGATACAGATATAGATATACATATAGATATAGATATAGATACATCCTATTGGTTCTTTTTCTCTAGAGAACACTGGCTAATACAGCCCTGGTATAAATATAGAAGAAGTAAACCAGTAGTTCCTTGCTTTAAAGAAGGAAAATACTCATATCTTTGAGGTTTAGCACGTATTATAGTGCAGAAGATATTATTTAGTGAATATGAAACAGATATCTTAGACAAAGGAGTCATTGCCTTAGTGGTTCCAAGTTCTGGGAAAACAACCAGGTTGGGCCTCACAGAAAAGATATCATGGGCCTTGATGGTGAGTCTTCTGCCTGCTAAGACAGCAAGGGCATTCTAGACACTGACCAATGGATTCCCTGGGCAGGAATACTGGTTCTAAGTGCTCAAATACATAAAGGCTAATTGACACAGCCAGGTTTTATCTGTAGTTTATGACTTGGGAGAATGTCACAAAAAGACTCTGAGGCTTACTCATGGACTCCCCGGAATCCTCACAAAAGGCCAGTCTCAGATGCAACTTGATGCTCTTAAAATCATGGAGCCGGCCAGGCGCAGTGGCTCACGCCTCTAATCCCAGCACTTTGGGAAGCCGAGGCGGGTGGATCATGCGAGGTCAGTAGTTCCAGACCTGCCTGGCTAACATGGTGAAACCCCATCTGTACTGAAAAAATACACACAAAAAAATAGCTGCGTGTGGTGGCGGTGCCTGTAATCTCAGCTACTCGGGAGGCCGAGGCAGAAGAATTACTTGAACCCTGGAGGCGGAGGTTGCAGTGAGCCGAGATCACACCATTGCCCTCCAGCCTTGGTGACAAGAGTGAAACTCCATCTCAAATTAAACAAAACAAACAAACAGAAATCATGGAGTCAGGGCAAGTAAAAACTGCTTTTCTACTATTCGGAGAATCTGAAAATACTTATCCTTGTAAAGTATTGTAAATCACACTTGTTAGTGTTCACAGCTACACCTTTAATAGCAAAATTCATTTTGAAAGGAGAACATTCATATATGTTACACAGTGAAATATAAATATTTTATATGTATTTTAGGTGACATTTTACCACATGCCTAGTAAAAGACACTTGTTTGAAAAGTCATCAAAATTTTCCTCCAACACTTCTGTGCTCTTCAATAGTTTTAAAGTATTACTAAGCAGTAGTGTTATTTAAAAGGAATAAAAAAATAAAATAAAATAAAAACCTCTGCCTTTTCAATGGAGGAGGTATTGCAATTAAAACTGCTAAGACATAGAAAACGCTGTCTGCACAGTAGTACACCCAAGTTGAATATTAAATATATAATATATGAAAGACTCCCTAGGGAAGATGAACTTTTTAATCATAGTGTTTGACTTTCCATATCTGATTTGTTACTCCTTATATGGCAGGAGGATGGATTGGGGAGCACATTTTTTTCTCTAATTTCTTGATAAGCACTACTATCAACCTGACAGCCCGGACTGATTAAATATCCCTATTCACATGCAGACATAACCACCGCCTTTAAGAGTCTCCGAGGCTAAAATTAAATGTAAATTAAGGATTAAGGCAGGCCCAAACCCCTCTTCAGCTTTCTTCCTTTCAGGTAATCATTGCATACTACTTTATAGAGAAAAGACAGTGTACTTACAAATCACACTTGTTTGTTTTTATTTTATTGATCCAGTAGAGGTCTGATGAGACCCTGTCATGGGGAAAAAAGTAAAATAGCATCATTAAAGCAAGCCAAAATTGAATTTAGAAAGAGGAATGCATAAACAGAGAACCCTACATACAGGTATGCACTTTGAAACAGGAAAGTGGAGAGTTTAGGGAAGCAAGAAAGGAGTAAGCATGCCTTCGAGGCCTGGTATAGCAAACACTAAATTAGAGAAGACAGAAAGCAAGGCAGAAAATACAGGTTAGAGCTCTGAGTCCCACGTTGTCACCCCTTAGTGGATGATATGAGGCTGGAGTCAAAGATAAATAGTTGACACAATAAGAATGTATAATTTTGACTTGGAGTCCTGATCATCAGTGCTGGTAATGGGATGCTAGAGGTTCCTGGGTGGCTTGAAGGTTCTGTAAGCCAGAATTATTTGCAGGCATCTATTTAAAGTCAAAGTTATTAGTCTCCTGAAGGCCTGAATTCAGAGGGACAGGAAAACAGATACAGTTGGCTGAATTGGAACAAAGTATTATTCGGGAAGATGGCTGGAGGGTGTAATCATGCTATTGCCAAGATCTTTCAAAAAATCATTTTTCTGCTACTGTAATACTCATATAGTTTGAGTTTTCATTAATTTAACTGACAGTGACTATGATTCCATATTACCATTTCCTGACAATCTCACTACCTTTTGGTGATCAATTTACTTTCTAAGTACTGTAACATATACTGCTAACTTTTTTCATTCTTCTCAAACCCCAGACTTATCTTCCCATCTTTCCCACTTCCACTTGCAGAATAACAGAAATTATTCCACCTGCATTGCCCCAGCGTTTACAAACTTATCTTTCTTTCCCCTAAAAGCTGGTATCTTTACCCATTCTGTGAATCCATACCCATATTCACAGGGTATTTATAATATTAGTTGCCCTTTTCTTTTCTGTATGTCCAGTTTCACTCTATCATTGCCATCAGTATTTGAATGTGCTCAAAATGTTCACAACTTGAAAAATGTCATTCTTTGATCAACCCACCCCACTACTCATGACCTGCGTTTTTCATCTCTTGTTTCACTTGGGCAGTCATTACTATGTCACCCCCTCACTTACTTAAATCACATTATAGAGAGTTTGATAGTATCACATAGTGCCTGGCAAGGGAATGCAAAAACCTCTAAATCTTTTCCCACCAAACACACCAGTATTTAGGAAGGATCCATTTAGGAAGGAACAAACATTAAATTCATAAAATAATTTCAAAATTGTTGTTAAATTTAAATAAACAAGAAGATAGATAGTTGGATGCATTAAGTAAAATAACCAAATGAGAAATGTCGTAAATGACCAAAAGTGCAATGCAGATAAAAAATGGATTGAAGGATGCCATTTAAAAGTAGCATAAATGTTGCTTTCTATCTCTGCCCTAATTCAAAATCCAGGTGTTTCACTGATTCCTTCCAAATTAAATCATAAATACTTTTTTTTTTTTTTTCCTTCAGAATTACAGATGGGTATATCAAACAGCTACTTAGTATCTCCCCTTGGATATTTCATTAAAACCTCTGAGTAGCATGTCAAAAACTGAAGTTATGATACCCTCCCCACAGACACAGAGGACACGTTCTTCCTCCATTTCCTGTCTCTACAACTGTGATACATGTGATGAGACAGAGACTTTATCAACCTGCTTCTTTACTGACAGCAATAAGTAGTGCACCCAGATGGATTTCAATTAGGGTTTTCAGATACAGGAAATAAAAATACAGCCTGTCCATTAAATCTGAATTTCACAGAAATAATAATTTTTTTCTTTTTCTTTTTTATTGAGACAGAGTCCCACTCTGGTGCCCAGGCGGGGGTGCAGTGGTGCCATCTCGGCTCACTGCAACCTCTGCCTCCAGGGTTCAAGCGATTCTCCTTTCTCAGCCTCTGGAGTAACTGGGATTATAGGCGTGCACCACTACGCCTGGCTAATTTTGGTATTTTTAGTAGACACAGGTTTTCACCATGTTGGCCAGGCTGGTCTCAACGTCCTGACCTCAGGTGATCTGCCCGCCTAGGCCTCCCAAAGTGCTGGGATTACAGATGTGAGCCACCGCGCCCAGTCAATAAACATTTTTTTAGTATAAGTAATTCCTAAATATTACATGAGATATAGTAATACTAAAAAGATACACTTTTGTTTATCCGATATTTAAGATTGATTTGATATTGAGTATTTTCTCTAGCAACCCTACATATTATAAACATGTAGACCGAATAAAAACTAAATATGGTTTTGTAAGCTACTGAAGTTTGGGGGTCATTGGTCACCACAGTATAATCTAACATACCCTCCCTAATGCAGCCATGGTTCATCCACTATTAAGAAAGGAAATTATAGAATTAAATGCCTGATTTTTAGGATTCACAAATATATATTTCCCCATTGAAGATTAATACGTTATTCTGCAAAAATCATTGCCTTCTCCACGTGACACTCACCCCTTCCAAATCATTCACTATGGCTATAAAAATGTAACTACTCCCATCCTATCCTTAGTTTTGTAAAATCTGTACATCAAGTCAATTACCAAGATGTAGTACAAACTTTTAACGATCCTTCCCGCCAAAATGTTTTAAACTAAAGATAAGATACAGGTAATTTCCTCGATGTTTTCAAATCATGCCATAAAACATAAGACAGATCTAATTCACTGTAAAGTCACATTTAATCATGAGGATAAATTATGATAAACACTCAGGCATGTGATTAGAGGAATGATGGCTCTAAACAGGAAAAGGTTGGGAAAGAGAATGTTGCCTTCACACTTTTTTCTTCCTAACTTTGTGCTCAACTATCATCTCAGACCAGAAGTTTCAATTTAGGAAGCCCAACCATATTGTATTTGTTATTTTCAGCAGCACTCCCTGATCAGGTCCAGAAATGAGGAAAACAAACAGCGTTGAACAAAGAAAGCTGCATAAGAATACATGCATTGCCCTGAAACTCAACCACCTGATGTGATGCTCCCACAATTGATCTACTTTAGCAAAATAAGTACTGCAGGCTAGGGGCAATATGTTGCAAGTCAGAACTAGAGCCAGGATGACTGACTGAGTTACCTCAATTTAGATGAAACATGTGATGCCAGGTTTATGAACAGAATGATAACAAGAGTAACACACAGCACATCTATGTCTTTGAATGAATCAGTAAGAAAATCACTAAAATAAATTGGGATTCTATTACAAGGATACAGAACAAGAGCTACCTACTAAAGTCTAAGAAATGTGGACATATAATTATGTGGTGGATGTTTCCTTGGGACTCAACTCACTTACTTCTTGTTTTTGTTCTTTTGCTTTAGAGACAGGGTCTTGCTCCATCACCCAGACTCTGAGATGCAGTGGCATGATGAAGATTCACTGCTGCAACATCTAACTCCTGGGCTCAAACTGTCCTTTTGTCTCAGCCTCTTCTGTAGCTGATATTACAGTTGCATGCCAAAACACCTGGATAATTTTCTTATTTTTTGTAGATATGAGGGTCTCGCCTCGTTGCCCAGGCTGGTCTTGAACTCCCGACCTCAAGCAATCTTCCCACCTTGGCCTCCTAAAGTGCTAAGATTATGGGCGTGAGCGAGCGCACATGGACCAGCTTCTCATCATTTTCAATTTTCTTTGGTAATCTAAAAGAACCTACAGACTACCTATTAAAACTAAGAAGAGTCTCCACATTGCCAGTGGATACAAGATGAATATTAAAAAATCAAGTCCACTCCCATGAAACACTGTTAGTTTAAATTCTCGTAGAAGCAGATCCTGATCTAAAGATCATGCACAAGTGAGTTTTCAAGGAACTATTCTATAAGATATGAGAAAGCAAGTGATGAAATCAGGTCAGGAAACTGGAAAAAGTCAATAAGAAGTGCATGAAAACATGAGCGGTCACAACTTCAACCTAATCCCACAATGAGCTACACATTTTAAATTATATCTCAGAGTTAGTCTCATTTTGGTTGTGAACTTTTACTCTAGACAGTTATTGGCTACAATCTACATAGGAAAATGAGAGTAGGAGTAAGAGTAAAACAGCCAATGTAAGCTCTCCATCAGGAGAGGAGGAATAGCCTCTAAAAGTCCCAGGGGTGACCCATAGCAGACAAGCATTTATAAGCCTGGGACTGGGCACATGGCATGATAAATGGGCTGAAGTATCTGGTCATCACAGGATGTGTCGGTTCTAACATGAGGAATATCTAATTTGAAAACTTAAGTCAGAAATAAGAGATACTTGCAATAGCATAGCAATTAGAAGTAATTGGTAGATGCTATGAATTTAATGTTTGCGATTCCCCCAAAATTCACTGCTGAAACCCTAATCCCCAAAGTGATGATATTTGAAGACTGAGTCTTTGGGAAGTATTATTGGGTCATAAGGGTGAGTCTCTTATGACAGGATCAGTGCCTTTATAAGTAGAGACACTAGGAAGATTGTGTACATGCTCACTCTCTTCCTACTCCTCTCGCCCTGTCACCACTATGTGAGGATACCGTGAAAAGGCAGCTATCTGGAAACCAGGAAGAGTGCCCTCATCAAGCCCTCAACCATACTGGCCTCCTGATCTCAAGACTACCAGACTTCAGAAATGTGAAAAATAAGTATTTGTTATTTAAGCCATCTGGTCTGTGATGTTTTATTATAGCAGTCTGAACAGTAGATAGCTAAACAGAGGTTCAAAATACCATTTTAGAAATGTAATTGAAGTAAGAAAAGAAAAAGTTGGAGAGGTTAATGATGTTACTGGATTATAAATGTTAGAAATGTATCATTGTAAACATAGTACTTTTCCAAAACTGATATGTAAATACAATAAAACTTCAAATGAAATTTCAAAGCTGTATACCTATATCTCTCTGATCATCAACAAGGATGACAAAAAACAAGCAACTGAGAAAAGACTCCCTATTCAATAAATAGTGTGGTGATAACTGGCAAGCCATATACAAAAGAATAAAACTGGACCCTTAACTTTCACCATATACAAAAATTAACTCAAGATGAATTAGACATTTTAAAGTAAAACTATAAAAATCACAGAAGAAAACTTATGAAATACCCTTCTTGACATGGGCCTTGGCAAATAATTTTTGGCTAAGCCCCCAAAACAATTGTAACAAAAGCAAAAATTGAAAACGGAACTTCCTTAAACTGAAGAGCTTCTGCACAGCAAAGTAAGCTATCAACAAGGTAAACAGAACCCCTAGAGAAAGCAGAAAATATTCACAAACTATGCATCCAACAAAGGTCTAATATCCATACTCTATGAGGAACTTAAATCAACAAGCAAAAACCAAATAACCCCATTAAAAATGGGTAAAGGATATGAACAGACACTTATTAAAAGAAGACAAACAAGAGGCCAACAAATATATGAAAAAATGCTCATCATTACTGATCAACAGAGAAATGTAAATCAAAACTACAGTGAGATAACATTTCACACCAATCAGAATGACTATGATTAAAAAGTCAAAAAACAACAGATACTAGTGAGACTACAGAGAAAAGGGAACACTTATACATTGTTATGGGGATACCAATTACTTCAGTCACTGTAGAAAGCAGTTGAGACATTTCTTAAAAAACTTAGAACTACCATTTGACCCAGCAATCCCATTATTGGGTATATACCCAAACAATAATAAATTATTCTACCAAAAAGATGTGTGTATTTGTGTGTTCATCGCCACACTACTCAAAATAGGAAAGATATGGAATCAACCTAAGTGTCTATCAATGATGGATTGAATAAAGAAAATGTGGTACATACATACACCACAGTATACTATGTAGCCACAAAAAAGATCAAAAGTGTGTCTTTTGCAGTGAAACAGATACAGCTGGAGGCCATAGGCCTAAACAAATTAACACAGGAACAGAAAACAAAATACTGCATGTTCTCACTTGTAGGTGGAAGCCAAACACTGGGAGCTTATGGACATAAAAATGGTAAAACAGACATTGCAGATCAGTAGAGTCGGGAGGAAGGGAGTGGGATGTGGATGGAAAAACCACCAATGGAGAAGGAAAAAATCCAAAAAATCAGTCCAAACTTTGCACAAAATAAAAGAGTGAAATAAATAAATAAGAAAATTCTGAAAACGAAGAGAAATAAGCAGGACTTTTCTACCAAATTCAATGATGTTTTCCATGTTGGTAGTGATTAGATCCATGTAATTGTGGTCTAGAAAGACAAAAAACAAACAAAACAGAACAAGTATTGACCAGAGATTGCCTTCAGCATGTTGATAATTAATCCATGAAGTGTGTGAAATACGAGAGAAATTTGTGGAAATAAAATATCAGGAACAAAAATCAGAAAAAGAATGAGATGAAGAGGTATAAGATAAACTAACCAGAATAATAAAGTATTATATTTTTAAAAATGGAATCTTAGTCAGCCATAAAAAGAAATGGGCCAGGCAGGGTGACTCACACCTGTAATCCCAACATTTTGGGAGGCCAAGGAGGGCAGATCACCTGAGCTTGGGAGTTCGAGACCAATCTGACCAACATGGAGAAACCCCATCTCTACTAAAAATACAAAATGAGTCAGGAGTGGTGGCACATGCCTGTAATCCCAGCTATTCGGGAGGCTGAGGCAGGAGAATCGCTTGAACACAGGAGGAGGAGGTTGTCGTGAGCCAAGATCATGTCATTGTACTCCAGCCCGGGCAACAAGAGCAAAACTCCATCTCAAAAAATAAAAAGAAAAAGAAAAAGAAAAAGAAAAGAAGTATTGATTCAAGCCACAGCATGTGTGAACCTGGAAACATTGTACTGAAGAAAGAATCCAGATACAAAAGGCCACATATTGTATGATTCTACTTATACGAAATATCAAGAATAGGTAAACCTAGAGACTTAAAGTAGATTAGTGGTTGCGAGAGCTGGAGGAGGGAGAAATAGGGAGTGACTGCTAATGGGTATAGAATATTTGGAGGAAGATGAAGAAATATTTTGGAATTAGATTATAGTGATTGATGCAACTTTGTAAATCTACTAAAACCCATGAAATTGTATGCTGTAAAAGGGTGAACTTTACGGTATATGAATTATGTCTAGGTAAAACTGTCTTTATAAATATTTAAATTTTGAACTTTTCCTATAATACTGCCCAGAGTAAAAAGTAAAATTAAATTTAAAATCTAGAGAGTTAGAGGAATTCATCTCAGATTTCAAGGGAACAAAACATATGTTTTATGGAGACATGAAATAACAGAAATTAAGAACTGTGGATTATGTTACAGAGATAGTGCTCTCCAACTTTTCTTCATTTTCCAAGGAGATTTCATCACTATAGTAAAAATAAATTTTTAAAAAGTTTTTTTTTCTCATATTGGTAGATCTTAAAAAAATAAACAGATTATAAGTGAATTTTTTTCTTAAATTGTTGGACATGAATTTCATCACATCTACTATGAAATATAGATTCTTATACCAAGTGCCTTTCTAAAGTTCTTACTGTTAGTAATATGTGCAAGTCATTCTCTGTTCATATATTCTAGAGGAGGAAATGGGAGCCTGTTATTTTAGACAGTGATTAGAAATTGACCCTTAGAACCAATTTCCTTAGAATTTATTGATTCATCTTAACTAGTTTGATTTAAACAATTCACCCTAACTAGTTTGATTTAAACAATTATCTGGAAATCGCCCAAAGCAGCCTTTTCTCAGGTACATTTTTGTGACTCTAAACACAGGCTATTGATCTGATTATCAGTTGCTGTTTTTCATAACAGGGCAAATTTACTTGCTTCACCAGCTGCTTTTGGGTATAATTTGAAGAATCTGATTGACATTTAAATAACTATTGTAGTTATGTCAATAAATGTTTTTAGTACATTTTCTAGAGAGAAATTAAAGTTAACAATACATTCAGTTAGCTCAGTTATTAAATCTGTAAATGCCTTCAAAATGAGAGAAGCCAGAATATTTATTCTAAGAGATTTAGTGTCCTATAATCAAGTAAAAAGTCCAGTAATGAAATTTAAAGTCTAACAAATTGCACTCTTCATAGAAAGTCATGGACATGCAAGCATAACTTAACCTTCACACAGACATATACACAAGCATACATTCTGTCTTTTACATTATTACCTACAAGCAACATTTCTTCTTCATTTCTTTGGATTTCAAAAAAAGACCATAAAATAAGTAGCTACTCCCAGAAAAACATGTTATAAATATAGCCCAATTTTATATATAACCTTAGGATTTGGATTAATTTGTAAAAGGAAACACAACAGTTGTTTCTGTTTATTTTAGATTTAATGATCTTAGTTTCTCATAGCCAGTAGATAGCACAGTCATCATTCTCTTTAAAATTCCTTAAATCTATGATCATTAGAATCTTTGAAATTATATATAAGGGTAAAAGAAGGTGTATGGATGCCTCTCAGGCAAGTAGTGGCTTAGTGTGGACATCTGTTAGGTTTTTTTTTTTCTGCCAAGAATCTCTACCCTGTATTCAGACATCAGTTTCTGCAAGAAAGATTAACCTACTCTAGGCATTTTAATCAGAAAAGGAATTAGGTGCTTAAAGGTTACTGAATTTTTTAAAGAATTGGGTCCTTGGATGGGCCATCCGGAATGACTCCCAGAACCATACAGAACTGGCCATTAGAGAAGCTATTCTCTCTGAGGCTACTGGTTCTATGCTAGAAGAAAAGAAGTTGACACACAACTGCCTCTTGGACAGCTGGAGAGGATATTGGAAAGGTATTAGGTTGGTGTAAAAGTAATTGTAGTTGTCGCCATTACTTTTAATGGCATTTTGCCACTAAAATTTACTTTTTTCCATTTTAATGCCATTTTGCCATTAATGACAAAAACCACAATTACTTTTGCACCATTCTAATACTTCAGAGGAAAAAAATCAGAACTCACATGTTCATGACATTATTTACCCACAGAAACAGCCCTTAAAAATACAAAAATATTCATACTTTGTCTCTTATGTATAGACAATGTTTTGCAATTGAATTTAAAGATTGTTTATGTTATAATAAGTATAATTTTAAAAAATCAAATATATAGATTATTCCATAATTTTTGTATATCTCATCTTGACCAAAGCAATTTCTACTAACTACAGCATAAACATAAAGTATCCTAAATTGTATTATGTTTTTATTGTTTTATGGTTTATGATTGGTATTTATAATCCATATGAAACTTATTAAATCTCTTACGGTATGGTTATACTTCTACATCACCATTTTTTCCCCAGTAAATTAAAATGCAACATTTGTCAAATGTTCAATTGCTTTTATATATCTTTATGTATTTTCAAGGACTCTATTCCAATGATACACATCTAGTCCTCTGTTTATTTAATTGTTATCATAATATGTTTCAATACCAGATATGACAAGTGCTCTCACTATTCTGCTTTTATTTGAATTATGTGGTAAGTCTCAGACTTTTATTTTTTCATATGAAAATTAAGATTCCAAATCTAAGAGCACTGAAATTTAAATTAGAATTGCAGAACATGAATATATTATTCTCTGAAAAACTGATGTTTTATTTACAATTTATCTCCAGAAATATGATATACAACTACATTTGTTTAGCACCTGCTTCCAATATTTTATTAAATAAAAAGAAATACATCTATTTGAAATACATGTCTTTATAATTCCCATTTTATCTGTCTTGTAATTTTTTGATATGTGCTGATTTATTTAGTAAATA
This sequence comes from Piliocolobus tephrosceles, assembly GCF_002776525.5. Lineage (NCBI taxonomy): Eukaryota > Metazoa > Chordata > Mammalia > Primates > Cercopithecidae > Piliocolobus > Piliocolobus tephrosceles. The sequence goes on from NC_045438.1 coordinate 40,665,919, forward strand.
AAGTTCAGTTATTTTAAAATCTCCATTATTATTTCTCATTAATTATGAATTATTTAGAATTACATTGGTACGTTCATAAATGATATATTAATTTTTCTATTTTATTATTTATTTCTAATTTTACAGATTAATAGAGAGAACTTATGACATATAAGATAAAAATTCTTTAGAATTTATTGAGACTTCCTGTTTTGGCCTAGGACAGTTCAGCTACAAATGAATACAGCCTCTGTTTTGAGTGTAGGATTTTATTTATGCCAATTATATCATGTTTGTCCATTTCGTTGTTCAAATATTCTGTCATATTATTATTTATTTATCTATTTTAGATAGATATAATACAAAGTATGTGGTTTTTTCTATTTTTCTGTGTATTTCTGTCATTTGCTCTATACATGTTGAGGCTCTGTCATTAGGTGAATACAGATTCTATGTTTGCATACTGTCTTTGTTGATTTTATGTTTTTTCTTTTACTAATAATCTTGCAAATAATGACTATTAATATTCTTGTTTTTAAAACTTTTTTGGTCATACACCTGATTTCTTTTGCTTAGAATTTTCCTGGTATACATTTTATTCATTATTCTTGTGTTCCAATTTTCTACCATAATGTTTAACTTTCAATTTTTAAAACAGAATATGGTTAGAATAAAGTTCAATTGTGTTTTAATTTTAATTCATTTAAATAATTTCAGCATTTTAAAAGTAAATTATAGACTTTTTGGCAGCTGTGGATTTATAGACAAAATTAGCAAAAGTTCAGAGTTCCCATATACTCCCTCAAGTCATCCTGCTTGCTGACCACACCCACTGCATTAGTTAGTGTTCTCTGGAGGGATGGAACTAATAGGATATATGTATTTATAAAAGGGAGTTTATTAAGGGGAATTGACTCACGTGATCACAAGGTGAAGTCCCATGATAGGCCGTCTGCAAGTTGAGGACCAAGGAAGCCAGTAGTGACTCAGTCCAAGTCCCAACACCTCAAAAGTACGGGAACCAATGGTGGGTCTTCAGTCTATAGCCAAAGGCCTGAGAGCCCCTTTGCCCCTACTGGTGTAATTCCAAGAGTCTAAAAGCCAAAGAACTTGGGGTCAGATCTTCGAGGGCAGGAAGAATCCAGCATGGGAGAAAGATGAATATTGTAAGACTCAGCAAGTCTGCTTCTTCCACCTTCTTCTGCCTGCTTTTTCTAGTCTTGCAGGAAGCAGGTTGGATGGTGCCCAACCACACTGTGGGTGGGTCTTTGTGAGGGTGGGTCTTCCTCTCCCACTCCACTGACTCAAATATTAATCTCTTCGGGCAACACCCAGAAATACCCAGATACACCCAGAAACAATACTTTGCATCCTTCAATCCAATCAAGTTGACAGTTAATATTAACCATCACACCATCATAGTTTCCCTTATTGTTAACCCTTGCAACAGTTTGGCAACATTTGTTATGACTGATGAGCAAATATGGTGCTATGGTTTGAATATGTTCCCCAAAAGTTCATGTGTTGAAAACTTCATTGACATAATAGTGGCATTAGGAGATGAGGTCTTTAAGAGATGATCAGGCCATGAGGACTCTGCTTCCATGAATACATTAGTTCCAAATTGGTTAGTTATCTTGAGAGTGGGTTCCTAATGAAGGAGATGATTTCAGCCCACTTCCCTCACTTTCTCAGGTTCTCCCCCCTGGCTTCTGGCTCTTCTGCCGTGGATGATCCTCACCAGATGCTGGTGCCATGGTATTGGACTTCCCAGCCTAAGTAAATGTGCAAAATAAATTTTCTTTTTTAAATAAATTACCCCATCCATTGTATTCTGCTATAGCAGCATAAAATGGACTAAGACATATGGATATGTTATTGTTAACATTTAGATTAGGGTTAATTCTCAGTGTCCTACATTCTATGGGTTTTGACAAATGTATAATATATGTACCTGCCATTATAGTATCACATAAACTAGTTTCACTACCCTAAAAAATTCCCCTCTCTTACACCTATTCAATCTTTCCTCCATCCTCTCCAGCCTCTGGTAATTGATATTTTTTTTTACTGTCTCCATAGTTTTGCCTTTCCAAGAATATCAACTAGTTGAAACTGTATAATGTGTAGTCTTTTCATTTTAACTTCTTTCATCTTATGCATTTAAGCTTCTTTCACGACTTTTTGGGGCAATTTTCGTCTTTGAATACTTAGTCACTTTAATCTTTTGCCTTTGTTTCTATTACAAGTGGATACCCCATTTTAACTTCCATTTTTGTGTTTATTTAAATTCTATTCTCCCTCCTTCCCAGTATATAAATTGTTCATTTTCTACTTCTTTATATAAAAATCATTAAACAATAAACTTTCTCAGTCATTGCATATTTTAAAACATCTTTATGCTGCCTCATTCTTGAATGATAGATTCAATAGTTTTTGAATTGGGACTGACAATTCTTTTTTCTCTGTATTTTGAAGATGATATTCATTTAGAATTTTCTTGTATGTGAACTTCTCAATCAACACCAATATATGTATTGCAATATATGCATATGTGCAATATATGTATATATGCAATATATTGCATGCATGCAATATATGTATTGTTTCTGTGTGATTTTTTTCTCATTAGTTGCTTTTCAGTTTTTCTCTTTGTCCTGTTGTCCTAAAATAGGTATTGATGCTTTTGACATACTTGCTTTTATTATTTTTTTTACCAATTCTTCAATTCTGAAAATTTCTCATCCATAATCTTTATGATTTTTTTCTGTCCTATCTGCACTTACTTTTTTTCTGGATGTATTATTAGAAATGAGTCAGTCTAGTCCTCCTTCAGTATCCCTTTTATGTGTCCACCTTTCTATCTCATGTGTACTTTAATATAAGTAATTCTATCATATTGTTCTCTTCTTTTATGTATCTTTATGCATATTTGTCTATTCCAACACTTTCTATTACTATGTTTCCTCTCTAGAATTTGTATTTGTTTCTCATTCAATATTCTTCTTTTTTAAGTGCTATTTTTGTCTAAGGGTTTTCTCTCTCTCTCTCTCTCTGAAGATTTTAAACCAGTTGTAGTAGTTCAGGGTTTTTTAGTTCATTGTATCTACTTACTTCCCCATCTACTTTGTTTTGGGGAGGAAGGGGTCTTATTTTTAGTTTTGCATGGGTTAACTCATCGGAGTGACTTGCTTTTCCCTGAAACTCATGTGTGCCCTGAATTGCAAAAGTGTTCCTAATGTGTTTGTGTTTTAACCACTTTAGGAAGCCCTTACATGTTTCTCCAGATTAAGCCAAGCTTAATCATAATTTTCAAAGTTGTGTGTTTTAACCAAGTGGGCATTTTGAATTCAGACCTGAAGTGCCTTTGTGGTAAAATCTTGAATGTTCATATTTGCAAGACACTGTTTTTCTACCCTTTGCACCAGGAAGAATGGCAAATATTTGTGCTCTTGTGTCTAATAAGGATGCCTTTTCTTTACTTAGTTTTAAAGAATGGCATTTTTTTTCTTATTCTTGACTGATTCCAAAGATTAGCTCGATTCCTAGTAAGTCAAGAATCTGTCTCTGCCTTGTTTTTGATTGTACACACATTTTTAAGGCAATTAAAAACTACCATTTTACTAATGCCAATAAGTACATCCTCATTCTTATATTCCTTAATGTTATGACAGCAGTTGATTCTGTTGACAGTATTCTTAAATGTTTCTTACTTTTTAACTCAAGTGCAGAAAATTAAATTAATCCTATTTTTCAGGACAAAGACACATGATTAACATTTATACAAGATCCCATACTATTTTTCCTTTTTAAATTTATGATTTGTATTTATATTTCTTTCTACATATAAATATCTAGTATAATGTATTTAATATTTGTGTATGTATATAAAATATACTTAAGAATACATAGTGTTTGTGTGTATGTGCACATGCATATTTAATTACATAGTGGCGATATCTTAGATATCTTATTCTATATTCTTTTGTTACTTAGTGCAAAATCAACCCACCTATCTATATGTATATCTAGCTTAATGTTCTAAGAAGGCATAGTAATACATAGTGTGCTTTCAGCATATTTATCCGTCCCTTTAATGATGAACATTTAGATTGATTCCACTTCTCTACTACCATAAACAATAATGTGATAAGCATTCCCATATATTTTACCATTTATTCTCAGTGCTTTGCGCTTTTCTTGCTTTAGCCATTTCTAAAATTCTGATTGTCATCATAAAGGCGCTCATTCTTGTAGATAATCTTTTATTCTCACTTTGAAGTCTCTCACCAGTCATTCTATTTCCCTCCAATAACATTAACTGGGAGTAATAGATTCTGTGTGCCAAGAAATGACAAATCTCTGTGTCCAACCAACATCCCTCTTCAGAGCCTCACATAGACATGCTTAAACTACCCAAAATTGAATTTCAGATTTACTTCCTAAAACGTTCTCGTCCATATTTTTTAATTTTCTTGTTATTAAATGTCAGCAAAACCAATTGTTTAAATCAGAATCTAGGAAATTTTCCTTTATTCCTTTCCCTTATTCGTCTCGAACACCTAATCCGCAGGTGGATCCAACAGATTCTACCCCTGCATTTCTGTACAGTTGTCTCCATTCCCAAACCTAGTTTAAAACACTATAGTCTCTTGTCTGGATCACTTTATTGTTTAGCAGCTTCCAACATTGCCTCCTTATCCTCTCTCCCGCTTGCTTTAAATCTATTATTTGAATGAATTCAGATACCCAAAATGTAAATCGAATTATGTAATTCACTGTTTAAAATTCTAATTGTTTTCCACCATCTTAACATAAAATCCAACCATGTTAAAATGAATTTTAAGGTCCTTGACAATGGAACTCCTAGCTACCTTATACCCATAGTTTTCGGTTACACGGAAATTCTAATTCTTAAATTGTGGTGAAGTTTCACCTGCGAGATTTAACATATCTGGTCTCTAATCTCTGAAAAACTCATTTTCTCACCAATTTATGGGATAAATTGTGCTCAATCCTTCAAGTCTTTATTTCATTTTTAAAAAATCAAGCCATTTTTAGATCCTGCAGCTTGAATAATGAGAAACCCTTTCGTGGCACTCTGTGTTTTCCTCCATAGTACTTGTCAATATTTGCATCTAGGCATTTATTTCTCATATTACTCATCTAATGGTGATTTCATTCCCTCTGCTAACCTGAGGAAACTGAAGAGCTTGTAATATACTACATTACCTGGCACACAATCATAGATCAAGTATTAACTAAACACCTAACAGGCTCCAGACACCACTCTTGGCACCTTAGATGCAACAATAAACTAAACAGACAAAAATACCCACCCTCAAGGGAAAGACAAACATACATATAACAAACAAAAAGGAGGAGCATGGTATAGAGTTTAGGAGATGAGCTTTGGAACCATATTGCCTAGGTTCATATCACAGCCCATCAACTTCCAAGCTTTGGGGCTTTTACGAGTTGCTTAACTCTTGGTACCTGTTTCCTTATTATAAAACAGATAATAGTATCAAATTCATAAGATTACTAGGAAAAATAAATGATATAACATGACAATGGAAAAATCAGATTCTAAATGAAGATATAGGAGAATGCTTCCTTCCACCCTCTCCACTTGCTGGCACAGTGGGCCATGGAGCATGAGCGGAGAAAAAAAACACATTTTGTGAGGGGGCTGTAATTCCACACTTTCACAAAGGGAGAAGCTAGCTCTAATTAAGGTAAGGAGATGGCCTGAAAGAAAATGGTAACTTGGTCAGGAGATAGCAGCTAAACCAAAAATTCTGAATAAAATAAAGTTACCTTTTTCCCTAATGCAACATATTTACTTATGGAAAATAAAAGCATTTGCCTACCTTAATATTCCCCTTATAAAACTGCAATTTAAGTTTATATTCAATTTAGATTACGTAAATTAATTATTAATCACTAACTGCTTAATATGTGAATTAGTACTTTCAACATCAAATCTGAAAATGATAATAATGAGGATGATAATGAGAGTGATTAAAATGGAAAATCTGAAGGAAAACTATAATATTATAAACCATAAAGAGAAGAAAGAAAAGAAGAGGACAAGGCAAAGTCAGCTTGAAAATCACACATGCCCTTGAATTCTTTTGTCCATATGTGTCTTTTTGTCAAATGCTACACTAATGAATCCTCCAAAACACATCTCTACAAATCACTCTATACTACATAACCTTTGATGTGGAAGAATAGGCAATTGCTGCTCTATTTCCAGTGGTTGTTTGAAAGAAGCTAAAGTTGTTAAAACTGATAATACCTTTCCTCTCAATGGACAGAGACTATGTTGTTTCTATTGTCTATTCAGCACTCAGTGATAAATAGCACTCTGTTGCAAAATATGAGGAATAGATTCTGCTCTGTTCAAATCCTTTGCTCATTAAACAAGCCTCTCTGACAAAATGCTCTCCAATAAACATTTTTATAAACTGTATCTGGTTTTATAAATTTATTTATAAGCATTATTAGACAACCTCACACAATAGAATTAGAGTCTGTCTCAAACATGTTATTTATAACATGTAGAAGACTAGAAAATAATGGACTAGACAATTTTTATACAACATACCAAACAATAGATAAATTCAGAAAGCAAAAGTCAAAATTTGAAATCCCACTGGCCATTACAAAAATATTAAAGTACCTTCATTTCACCTCTTGCACTGTTTAGAAATCATATTTCAATGCTTCTCACCAGTCTAAGCTGATAGTAGAAGTGACTTCTAAATGCTGTTTTTTAATTCTTCAGAGATTACTTCATAGAAAGAATATTAAATTCTTGCCAAGAATAAGTGAAAAAAGTCACTCCCTTGCAATGGCATCATTTTGAAAACCTGGAAAAATAAAGCCTAATTCTATAAAGAAAGAAATATGCAAGTTTATTGAGACAGTAAATAATAACAAAATATTCAGAAGCCTTTGAAGACAGCCTACTAAGGATAGAGGGGGGACACGCCTCTTTCTTCCATTTCTCTAGTAATTTTCTCTGCTACTTCAAAAGGCATCTTGAGGTTTACAGGTACAAATTTATAAAACATGCCTCTTCCAGGTAATTACAATTAAAATATGGCAATCATCATTTTTACTTTTTATTTATGTGGGATAAGCTAAAATATATAAAATTAATTTTCCATGCAGTACACTTTTCAATAAGAGCACCTATTTTTTTTTTTTTTTACCCAGAAATGTATTGACATTATAATTATTGGGTGGGGGAACAACTCTATGATTGGAATTAGGTAGAAAAACAATACATTTTATTTTTTACTCTGAGACCTGGACATCTAGTGGTTATAATATAGAGTCAGGATGTTGTGGTCTCTCAGGCTGTTTAGTTTTGACATATTTGGGAATAGTTAGAACCACAAATCAACCTCATTTAATAAGACATATTTACATAGTAGTCACTGCCAACAAATTGATTCTTCAAATATTATTGTTAGTACCATATCTGTCTAAGTCGCCCATCTTTGTGAGGTGAGCTGGCTATATAGAAACCTTCAGGACAGCATTTTACCCTTTTAGCATCAGACCTGAAATAGAGGCAAGCCATACATTGAGGCCTTGAGCTTGTGTTTTCAATTCAACACTGAGAATACTAATGGGCACTAGAGAAATTAGAATACTAACATACTAGAGGAACAATCTAATAAAAACAAAGAAAATGTGCCATTGATTCCTTGGGAGCAGAGCTTGTCTGAGAAAGAAACTTTGCTTCATTTCCTCTGAACTTCAGCCCAGAAATAACAAAAACTTTCAGTGTGTACTCCTCTAGCCAGATGATATAATTCCATGGAGGTGAAAGAAAAGAGAGAAAGAAAACATACCATGCAAAAAAGATGGATTCAACAAAAACAAATCTTTCATGTTTGATTTTTTAGTAATTTGTCATCTATGATAAAAGCACAGGAAAATTATGTGGACCTGTATATTTTACTCTACCATTCATCCTTTCAACACTCTTAAAATTTTAATTTAAGCTTACTAATATTATGGAAGGGAAATATTCTACCTCTGCAGAGGGGTTTCAGAGAATAAAAGAGAGAAAAGCAAGGGTATAGGCATGAAAACCATAGGTAGCCATGTGTAGGGTCTAAAGAGAAAGAAAATCTGATCATCTTCTGTGAATTCTGATTTTCAGGTAGCTGACCAATTTCAGAAAGTGTGAAATCTAAATGAGCACTTGAAAGGGAAGGCACCGAAAGTTATGGGAAAGGTATATAAAAAGGGGGATCAAATACTAGACTACCAAATTTTGAGTGTGTTGAATGTTTTATAAAGTGCTTGATACATATTCAACAAATACTTGTTAATTTAACAGATATAACTGAATATTACTGTTAATATCAAATTTGTTCATTAGGAATATTTGATTGAAAAATAATTGGACCTACTTTAATATTAGAATTTACTGGAAAAATATGGGTGACTCAAAGAAGAAAGAAAATTCTGATAAACCAAGACTTCAAAAGGTCAGAGATGAGAAGCTAAGTAACAACAACGAATGAAAAGTGTCTTCAGAATGCTACTTTTAGAATGAGTAAGCCCTGTCTTCAAATAACTTGACTCAAGATTTAAATTCATAAGGTAAGCAAGTCTGCTTGGCTTAGTTTGGCCTGAAATTAACAGTTTGAATGATGATCCAACGAACACTGTAAGCAACGGTGGGAGAGTAGTTTACCATATGGAAACACAGATATTATTACCAGAAAGCAGAAAAATAATGGAAAGGCAGTATATCACCTCTTCTTATACTTTACTAAATTTTTAATTATATCATCTCATTTAAATACCTCAACTAGACTTTGAGATGGGATTTATTTCCTATTTTCTATGAAGAAATTTGAAAACAGAAAATAAGAAACTTGTCAAAAATTATGAAGACACCTTCACCAACTCCAATATTCTTACTGTGTCTATAACACACAAAAAGAGAAAATACAGCTATTTCACACCTACTCTAAACAGACTTTTAAATTAATATTTACAAAATTAAAATATGTTTGTCAAATTATATACATTTATTAATTCAAGAATTGTATAAATAAAGGAGACTTTGAATTGTTTGCTATTAAATATAAATCTTAGCAAAAACACTATGATGGCTTCAATATTTTCAAATGCTTTTTTTGAAAAAGACACAGGATCTACATAATATATGACTATTTTACGCATTGTTGAGCTCACAGCAAAAGTAAGAGAATTCCCTGAAGCCAAAGGATAAACAATTATCTGAAAAAAAGTGGCAAGCGAACATAAGAGCCAGAATTGCACTGGAAATGACCTCAGGGCTTTGTTGGTTAACAATCAAACATAACAGAATAAGAGAACAAGGCTTGGGACTATGAAAAATTGAAAGCTAAAAGTGTGGCTATCACAGAGCCAAGATTCTAAAGAGATTGCATCCTCATTGAAAGGGTAGACTGGAAAAATTCAATCAGTTAGAAAGAGAACCCATCAGGGAATCCTATTTGACTTGGCCAGCTCAAGGTGGAAAAAAGATAATGATAATGCTTTCCTCAGAGAATTTGCAGCCAAAAACACTGTTCTCATAAGACTCTGGGACTGAATTTACATGGGAAATTACCACTGGAAACCGTAACAAAATTTATACAAAATTACCATACAAAAGAATTAAAATTCCATTATAGTGACATAGAAGTGAGAAATAGAGTGAAAAATTTCCAAAACAATGAGGATAGGGAGCTGATCAAAAAAAAAAAAAAAAAAAAAGAAATCTATCAGTTAAAAGGTCAACATTATTGTCAGATCTTGGATTTAACTTTATCTCACAAGCTACTAACTTAGTCCATTACCCTTTCATTGCTGCTGGAAGAAGACATGAGATTTCCAGGAGAGAAACAAGGGACTTTCTTGCTCACAGCACAGTGAGCAACATGAGCATCAGCACATTCATGTCACTTTCCCTTGCCCCCAAGTCCCACAGGTGTGGCACGATATGATCCATATGGATGTTACATAAGACTGTTCTTTTGTACTAAAGAGAAATATTACTTCATCTCTTAGTGTTATTGCCTTCAAACCCTGAGAAACAGCCCGAATAAAGAGCAGTCAGAACCTTCTTTTCTTGGGATTCTAGCAAAATACAGGGATGGATACTCAGGGCTTTGGTGAGTTGCCTCTCCCACCAATCTACTCCGGCTTCTAACACACTCTTGGCTGAAGTCAAATTTTCTCATGAGTATGCCAATTTGTTGGCCATTTGGAATAATCTTACCAGCAGAGGGTGAGAACAAATCAGTTTAATTTTTATAAAATTTTAAATTAGGACTACTATTAACCAGAATCCAGGCATTAGGATAAAACCAATCTGTATTATTGACTGAAACTAGGCCTCTCAAAATCACAGACTCAACCAAATATAAGTAAGTCTTAAAGGGGGCCAGCAGGTCTTATTTCAGGCAGCAAGGATATAGCCTAAGACCAGTCTTTTATTTATTTCAATTCACTACCTAGATTGACTTTCTGAATTGGGGGGTTTTGCCAATAATTACTGCCCACAGAGTGGCCAGAAAGCAATCCCATCCCTAATGAAAAGATGCTCTAGGGCAGGCTCTCTTAAACATATAAACATATAATCTGAAGTGACTCAGGTCATTCCAGTTTAGGGTTTATTGTAAAACTGGACTTTGATCATCATTACATTGATTTGACTAAGCCACTTGAGGCATAACCAAATAGTTGCAGCCTCTCTTGCCACCAAGGGAAAAGCTGAGGCCACTCACGTATCAGAAAAAGAATATAAATTTGTATCCATTAGCCTGAAGCAAGACAGTTCTGGCCCATGTTCTTCTACACGTATAGGGCAGGGAGGTGAAACTTTACATTAGGAGCTACCATTGATGGCTTCTGAGGCATCAGAACATTTCAAGGCTAGTCACGTCCACAGGAATTTACTTCTATTTTCATAACCCAGCAGTGGGTCAGTTATAAGTCACAACTACTGCTTAATGATTGTTTTGCCAGGCTGTGGTTTGAGATCTAGAGGACAAAGAACATTAATTGTTTTCCACTCCCTGAACCTCTCAGGGTCTAATGTGGGTATCTCTTCCTTAGGTTCTGGGGTTGTTACTGCTCTTTCAAGTTCACAAAACAAGTGTGTCTCATCTTAGTAGCTACGGCTTCACCCTTCTTCAATTACCTCCTACTTATGCCCAGACTTTTCATGTGGCAGGTCAAGTGCAAGAAGAACAAGGACAGTTTTATACAATGTACAGAGAGACTCATTATATACTCTGCCTTAGCGTACATGGGTCACTATATGGTTCTTGGCTACCAGTGTATTCAACCAAGTTGTCATTGCTTTTATGATCTAGGATCATGTCAATCCAACAAAATAATCCAGGTGGGTAATCCAAAATTAAGTTTGTATATAGTAGGCCCCATTTTGGGTAGGATGTCACATCGTGTACAGATCACACTGACCTGTAGTTTTTGATAGAATAAAAAAAAAATCATCATGTCCAGAAATGGTCAAGGTGTAATTAAAATTTTCAAAAGCAGTATACATGATCCTCCACTTCTTTCATTTGATCATTAACTGGGGAGTAATCAACAAAAAGAGGATCCTGTTTGGGCATGGCTACATTCAATGATCAAACTGCCTAAGGCTCATGGAGCAAAGAGAGAGAGGGCAGAAGTAGAGCGAGATATCCTTTTGATCTTAATTTTGAGGAGTTAATTTTGCTTTTCAATAATGCTAGATGTCTGGAGCTTATAAGGAATCTGGATTGCCTGTCAAGTACATTGACTATTGGTCCATTATAAGTGGCCTACTCAACAAAAGCCATAACAATGTCAGACTGAAAATGGTCCAAAACACTGAAACATGGTAAAAATTAGTTTGATGGGCCACCATAGTGTGACCAGAGGATGCTCATCAGATTGAAATAACATCTGACATAATTTAGGTCTGTGTCCCCAGCCCAAATCTCATGTCAAACCGTAGTCCCCAATGTTGAAGGAGGGGCTTGGTGGGAGGTGACTGAATCATGGCGGCAGAAATCCCCCTTGCTGTTCTCATGAGTTCTCATGAGATCTTGTTTGAAAGTGTGTAGCATCCCCTCCACCCTCCACCACCCCTTCTCTTGCTTCCTCCTGCTCCAGCCATGTAAGAGGTGCCTGTTTTCCCTTCATCTTCTGCCATGGTTGTAAGTTTCCTGAGGCCTCCGGAGCCATGCTTTCTGTACAGCCTCCAGAGCCATGAGCCAATTAAACTTCTTTTCTTTATAAGTTACCCAGTCTCTGGTATTTCTTTACAGCAGTGAAAGAACAGCCTATTACAACATCATATCCTAAAAATGTGTAAACGGCTGTGAGCTTCCATTGGTAGCTTCAACCAGGGGTCAAAGTTCAAATATAGTCAATTTTCTGGGAGCACATTAGGGTCAATGTCCCATGCAATATGGCTTTCTTCACTGCAAGACAAATGGGCCAACTTTAGACAGGAATTACATGCCTAGTATACAGTAGTAGCATCTTCATAACAAATGCATAATCCTTTATTATGTGGACAATCTGTGATGGTAGATTTCATCGCACCAAGGCTGTGCCTGATTCAATGAAAGTCCAGGTGGCCATGGTGATGCTAGACAGTACAGTCTTGATCAGCATCCTAATTCCACTAAGTCTCTTATCTGATCGTCTACATGGGTAGCTCAGACTGATTACCATTATAATTTGTTGCCACAGTTCACACCCCAAAGAGGGCTATCTTTAACCTGGTCATCTGCAGTCTTTCAAGTAAGTGGCAGACTAGATGGTTGGGACATTAGCAACGGTCTAAAAGTAGCTAAAAATATAAAAATGCTGGCCCTTGGGAGCACTGTCTATGGCAATTCAGCCCTTTGTTTTGACTTTCTTACTCAAGTCAAACTCCCTGAGTTGTCACTGGCCCTGGATGGGCCAATGGCACCTTATCCATGAATGAACCTTCATGGTTCTGTCACCTTAACCATGACATGACAGCATTCATGAATGCAGTCTACCATCCATTGCTGTCACCTTAACCATGAATGAACCATTCTCATGAATTCAGAGAGACCTCTATAAATCCATGGTGCTAGCAGCCAATAACTTTGTGTTGGGTGTTGAAGGCAGGGATAATGATTCCTTACAGTGAAAAGTACCACTTGTTTAAGAATCAGCAGTTTTAACAAGGCCAGACTTGCTGTGTTCTTGGAAATATCATCTCCATTTGCCCAGCAAGTCCTGTTGGGCCCATCCTGCCTTATCAGTCATTGACTCCAAGTTGACCTACTCTAAAATGAAAATGTCAGAGAGTCGTAAGGCCTCAATGGATGAAACATTCAGTTTTATAAGTTATTAGTTGCAGATTAATAGGGAAAAAGAAGAGGTGATGGAGCATAAGTGTTCCCCTTGTTAGGTAATACTTCTTTCCCTTTGTTTTCATAGCCAGCATCTCCTTAGCTTGATTGTGCTGTCATTGGTCTAATGGCCAAGAGGGTCAATATCTACCCAATATATATATATATTTTATTTTATATTGTCAAATTTATCAATATTTATCTGTACTGCTTTTGAATTTTAAGTCACAGTGAGATAGGTTTATAGACTCCTAAATTATGCAGAAATTCACCCATTTTTTCTATTATATATATGTTTTCCTTTTTTAGAGTTACATGTCAGATTTATTTAACATAACTCCATTATATATTGAGAACTATAGTTTTTAATGTTGACTTAGAAATGGCCATTTTGAGAATCATTTTTTGGGGAGATTCCTGAACAAAAGATGAAATGACATATTGAGATTATATTAAATTTATATTGACTTGGGGTAAATGAACATCTCCATGATGTATCATCTTATCCTACTATATGGGTTTTCCTTCTTTCCTTTTGAGATGTTTTATAGTTTTCCTCAGTCAGGTTTTGTAACTTTCTTGATACATTTATTCATAGGACTATTACCTACAGATACTACCTTTTAGTTATAATGGGTCCTTCTATAAATTACACTGTTAGTGGGAGTTCTCCAGAAAGACAGAAATGATGTGCGTGTCAGGGCGTAGGTGTGACAGGGGTGTTGGGAGAGATCCATTTTAAGAATAGGTCACATGATGGGAGAGGCTGATAAGTTCAAAATCTGCAAAGTAGATGAGCAGGCTGGAGGCGCAAGGAAGAGCTGGTACTGCATTTCAAGATGAGAGGTAGACTCCTGACATTTTCTTCTTTCTCGGGAGAGGTCATTTGTTTTCTTTTAAAACCTGTGACTGATTGGATGAAGCCCATGCATATTTTATAGGGTAACTTGTTTTACTCAAAGTCTACTGATTGAAATGTTAATCTCATCTAAAAATACCTCCACAGAAACATCTAGAATACTGTTTGACCAAATATCTGGACACTGTGGCCTGGCCATCAAGCTGACACATAAAATTAACCATCACAAGGTACTTTACTCTTAGAATATTAATTTATATGCATATCCTGTTACTCACTCAATTATTTAATCTTTATTTCATCTCTCGAGAGAGAGAGGGAGACAGAGAGAGAGAGATATCACCCCCACTTTCACCATCTCCTTTTCTTTGATTTTCTGTAGTTTTGTAGATATTTTATCACAGAATCTGCAAATAGAGATATTTTTACCTTTATGCTTTCTAACTCATATGTTTCTAATCATTTTCCTCTGGTCTGATTTTGTTTTTTAATAATTTCAACACAATGTTTAAAACTGTAGCAATAATGAGCCTCATTTACCTTTTCTCTGAAATTTTATAGATGCTGGTTCAATATTTTCCTATTATTTAATATATGAGTTACTTAGATATAAGAAACATCCAATCAATTTTTCTTCTATTGAGCATTTTTATTTAATTTTATGTGAGTTAAGTATTTACCCATGAAAAGATATTTAATTTTGTGTAAAATTTTTCCCAGAAATTGTATAAGTTTTTCTCATTGTATCTATTCAATAGCATGAATTATATTAATTGAGCTTCTAATTTTTTATCTCTGGATTACTGCAATAAATCTTAGTCATTATTCATTAATTTTAATGTGCTATTACCTTTAGTGTTAATATTACTTTATTTCAAATATCTTCAACAGTATTTGTACAGATGAGGTTGATCTGCAGTTATTCTTTATGTGAAATCATTATTGAATTTAAATATTAATATTATGCCTGTGCATCTGTTATGTTCCATCTGGAAATCAGACACCACAGTAGGTATTCCAAACAGAAGCAATTTATGGATAAATTAGTTATGCAATTTGAAAAGATTAGAGGAGCAGAAGTGAAGATAACATTACTAAAAATTAAATTGCTGCAAACCAGTAAACAGTGATGCTGCAAGCCTAACATCTCTGTGGCACACGGATAAAGTGGCTTTTGCTGCAAGTCAAATCCTCCTAATGGGCTGTCAGTGCCATGTCTAGACCAGAGCTATCTTTGCTGGGAACCACACTACCAGAGCAGGAGGTTAAGGAGTCTGCATTCCCAGGCCTATGTTCCTCTTCGTGGCTGCAAGTGTCACTCTCAACACTCTGAACACTATGGTTGCTGCTCCTATTCGTGCAGCCAGAAATGCCATGCCAAAGAGAAGGCGTAAGAATCAATTCTTCCCTCCTCATCCTGTCTAACATCTCATGAGAGCAATTCACTTGCCAAACCCAACTGGAGATCATTTATTTGGTGTGGGTGTCTGGGAACTGTAGCTTGTGGGGTCCCAATCCGGCCCTACAGACTAGATCACAGAAGGGCAGAAACATATCTGAGAACATGGAAATGACTGGGGTAGGTTATTACATAAAATGAATTCAGAAGGCTTTCTCTCTCTTTTTTTTTTTTTTTTTGTTTTTTGTTTTGATTTGTTTTTTCCTATTCACTAACGCAGTTTGGGTAACCCTGGGATTATCTGGTCTTTGAATCCTCACCTAAGCCAAGTGCTTATTTGGGGGCAGCTCTTTAATGGCAGCCTCTGTAAAAGCCGGGCTGTTTATAATTCTGTGCTGGGATCAGTTTTGGTAACTTATATTTTTCCTGGAAAATTATCCATTTCCTCTAGGCTTCAAATTTCTTTGGTACACAGTTGGAAAAGTGGTTTCTTACAAACATTAAAAACCTCTCTGTTTGAGGTTTGATTATTTTCTTCTTACCACTTCTTATTTTGAATATTCTTTCTCCATTTTTCATTCCTTCTGTTTTCTAGTTACTGGATTGTCAACTTTGTCATTATATTTAAATAACTGGGATTTAAAAAAAAAAAAATTCTGTTCTAATTTATTGACTTTTCCACATGATTTTCTTACTCTTTTCTCATTTTGACTTTTTAGTGTCTTTGTCTGTTTTCTTACCTTTTAAATGGAATGTTTATTTCTTTTATTTTCTTTCAACTATTTCCTAAAAATGTGAACACAGTTTCTATAAGCATCTCTTTCTAGAACTTCTATAATTTTGATTTCTATATTTCTTTTGACTCGAGATTTATTTTTTAAAAGATTCTTATCTCCAGTAAGGTAGCCTTTCCTTTTTGTAATTGGTTTTTAATCGTACTGCATATTTATGTTGGTAAATGTTACTTGCATACTTTCAAATTTGTAGAATTAATTGTTATTTTTAGAGCTATCAGGAATTTATTTTCTCATGATTCTGGAGGCAAAAAGTCTGAGATCAAGGTGTCAGCAGAGTGGATTTCTACTGAAGACTTCCTCCGAGGTTTGCAGATCCCTGTCTTCCTGTGTCTTCATATGGCCTTGCTTTTGCATATGTCTGTGTTCAAATTTCCTCTTCTTTAAGGACTTCAGTCATATTGAATTAGGGCCCACTCTAATGAATTCATTGTAACTTAATTACATCTGCAAAGATCCTGTTTCCAAATTCAGCCACATTCTGAGATACTAGGCATCAGGATTTCAACATATGAGTTAGGAAGAGGGCACAATTCAACCTATAACAACTTGCATTCTTTGTGTCAAGCTCCTATCCCACATGTACATGCCCAGAGAGCTTCCTTACATCTGGGAGGGGTTCCTCAGAAAAATAACTTTAGAAGCATGAATTATCCAAACCAGTTCTTAATTATAAAATATAAATGAACAATGAAGTCAACAGAGAAAGATGAGAAGAAAGACCATGTAAAAGAGACCAGAATAAAATAACAGGAAACATTATTGCAGGAGATAAAAGAATAATTTAACAAACTAGGGAATATTTAAAAAACACAATCTGTAGAGCTGATGTGATTTATATGTACATTGCAGTCATAAAACAGTATATTGTTGACTAATTAATTTATATGATAAATTCATACAAACTTTCAACACATTGCTTTAAAAGGCAGAAAGAAAATGTGAGAAAAACAAAAACATATAAAAGAAGTAGGTCACTTGTTACCAGTGGAGGGGTCCAGATTCTTGGGTCTTGAACAAAGAATTGGACAAAATGCACAAACAAAGCAAGGAAAGAAGGAAACAACAAAAGCAAAGATGTACTGAAAATGAAAGTACACTCCACAGGATGGGAGTGGGCCGAGAATAGGGGCTCAAGAGCCACATAATGGAATTTTTTTGCAGTTTAAATACCCTCTAGAGGTTTCCATTGGATACTTGGTGTATGCCATATGTAAACGAAAAGGATGAAGTAAAGTTACAAACTCATTTACTTGGTTTACGCCCTGTGTAGATATTTCCTGTCATAGATGCAGTGTTTTCATTTGATTTAGTTCTAGGAAGTCAGCATGAATCAGCCTTATGGTCCCTGCCTCTAGACCCTATTCTCCTGCCTCACACTATCCACAAAAAGAGAAACTTTAAAACTGAGAATAGAAAACCATAAAAATTTTAAAGAAATGGGATTTTTCATACTGAAAGGGTTCTGTGAATGCTGAGCAGAATATATAAATAAGTCAGCCACATCACTATGAATTTTAGACATTAAACATAAAGCAAATAAAAACAAATAAAGAAGAAACTGCTCCTTAAAAAAAATCAGATCAGAGTTCTTAACAGCTATTATATATGTTGTAAACAAATATAACAAATTCTTCATACTTTTAAAAAAATATGAGTTTGAACCTAGAATTATATCAAACCAAACTACCAGTGAAGTGTGAGACAAAGCTGTAGGTAAGTTTAGCCAAGGAAATAGTCAGATTTTTCTTTTTTTGCCAACCACTAAGTTAAAATGTTGGTAGTTTAATTTTTTAAGTCATTTCTGTATAGGCTGATAAAATATCAGTAGTGCTTATATATGTGTTTGCTATCTAAGACATACAATTCATGAAGACAGTTTTTATTTATCTGGAATTTACCCTGACAAGACAGTCTTAACGTTCCTCTCAACTTGATGAAATATTTGAAACGTTTCTCCCTGACTATAGGTCTCTGATGTCCCTTTTCTGACATTTACTTTAAAAAACTTGTAATTGTATATTCTTCTCTGCCTCTTTAAGTTGTGAATCTTCTCACAACCTCTTGACAGTTTCATAACCAGAAATAAATTTCTCGAGGACCTGGGAGCATCCTTTTGAAATGTAATCATCAAGAAAAGTGCCCTTATCTTCCAGTCTCTGTGGGAGGGTAGGAACCTGATTTTAATAAGCTCGAATTAACAAATGCAGATGACCTACCTCCCCCGACTAAGTTCATCCAATACTTTTCCCATTAGCTCATCTCTATGCTCCAAAACTCTCCACTAGCCAGCACGGTGGCTCAGGACTGTGGTCCCACCCAGCACTTGGGGAGGCGAAGGCCGGTGGATCACCTGAGGTCGGAAATTCCAGACCAGACTGATCAACATGGAGAAACCCCGTCTGGACTAAAAATACAAAATTAGACGGGCATGGTGGTGCATACCTGTAATCCCAGCTACTCGGGGGGCTGAAGCAGGACAATAACTTGAACCTGGGAGGTGGAGGTTGTAGAACCCAGGAGCGGAGACTGGGCCATTGCACTCCAGCCTGGGCAACAAGAGCAGAAACTCTGTCTCCAAAAACAAAACAAGACAAAAAACAGTAACTCTCCCCCTTTGTTTCAGTGGTATTCAGTTCCTCTCCCCTTTTGTATAATAATAGTCTTCACCCCTGTTGCAATAGACTTCAATAAACTCGTTCTCTGTTTAATTCTATCCACTGTAACTTTTCTTTGACAGCTCTGGGATTTATGGTATGACAGTACAAATGTTGTAACCAGAGCAGGTTACTTCCAGTGTTTCAGCTCTCCATAGCTCAGTTAACATCCTGAATTACCATATTAAATTTCAGAAACAGATTTTCTGTGTGAATCGACCTGGGAAACAAGGAAATTAATGACAGAATTAAACATGAGAATCAACCTAGAAACCAATAACAGAAAGAGCTAGGAAATCTCAAAACACTTTGAGATTAAAAGCACACTTATTTTATTTATTAATTTTTTAAATTTTATTTTAAGTTTCAGGATACGTGTACAGGACATGCAGATTTGTTACATAGGTAAATGTGTGCCATGGTGGATGGCTGTACCCATCAATCCATCACCCAGCCTGCATTAGCTATTATTCCTGATGTTCTCTCTCCCCCTATCCAACCCCTACAGGCCCCAGTGTGTGAACAACATGCTTTTAAATAACACATGTATCAAAAAATAACTGTCAAGAGAAAATTAGAAATATTTTGAATTAAATGAAAATAGAAAATACAACTTACTAAAATTTATGGAATGCAGCTAAAGTAATTTTTAAAGGTAGATTTACAACTTTCAATGCATATATTATAAATAAATAAGGATATAAAATGAGTAATACACCTCTCACTTCAGAAAAATAGGAAAAGACAAGCAAATTAAATCCAAAGAAAACTGAAAAAAAAAAAATAATAAGAATTAGAGCAGAAATCGATGAAATAAAACACAGGAACTAAACAGAGAAATCAACAAAATCAAAACCTTGTTTTTTTCTTAAATAATAAAATCAATAAGCATCTGGCCAGCTAACTAAGAAAAATAAAAAGGATAAACAAATTACTAATATCAGAAATGAAAGAGGGATATCACTACAGATCCCAAGAACAATAAAAGGAAATAAAGGAATAATATGAACAACTCTATGCCCAAAATATGATAAACTAGACAAAATTGACTAATTTTATTAAAGGCACAACATGTCAAAACATATACAAGACGAAACAATGTGAACAGGCATATATATATAATGGAATCATTAGTTAATAAGTTCCTAAAACAGTATGTGGCCCCGATGGGTTTACTAGTGAATTCTACCAGTGATTTCAGAAGAAGTGTTTCCTATATCAGTCTATAGACTATATTGTGCTAATACTAAAATCAGAAAAAGACTTTAAAAGAAAACTAAAAACCACCATCTTTCATATACATACATGTTAAAATCTTCAACAAAATTAGATTGTTAACATTTCATGTATGCTATTCTGGGTCGTTTGCCTCTTTACAATAACTTTAGAGTCAGTTGATATTTATAAAATAACTTACTGGAGTTGGATTGCATGAAATGTATAGATCCATATTGAGAATCTATAGACCAAGTGAGCAAGAACTGGTGTCTTGACAATATTGAGTCTTACTACTCATGAACATGAAACATCTCTTTATTTTCTTAGTTTTTTAAAATGTCTTTTCTCAGACTTTTGTAGTTTTACTTATAGGTCTTGAATATATTTCATAGAAGTTATACCTAAGGATTTTATTCTGAGGATGCACTATATTGTAAGGAGACTTAGAAACTTTTGCACAAAGGTAATTGATAGCTGCAGGACTTTATTATATTTATTGGAGTCTTATTTTGGGTTTTCCGAAAACATTCTCTGTCAAAGATGCCTGTGATCTGCACATGCTGTCTTTGTGGTGGAAACTTCTGTGACTCCAGGCTTGCTTAAAATATTTAAACTAATATAGGGAGGGGAGGGAACTCAGAAATTGTTCACTTACACAACTTTCTGTTTTTGTTTTTAAGAATTATTTGTTGAATTGTCTGACTCCAATTGGTAAACAAAAACAACACAAAAATTACATTAACAACTTTAAAGGACAGCAAGCCATGAAAAATGTTCATATAACTTCCACTAGTAATCTTATTTTCAGAATAAATTCTAATAAAATAATCCAAATGGTAAGATATTGTTTATGTAATAATTAGCTTAGAATAAATTAATTGCAAAATGGCCATAAACATAGAATAAGAATAAAAAGAAGCAATTTTAAGAAGATACATACTTGATAAATCATGTCTTAAGTACTACATATTTAATAAATATGTATATTAAATGTTGGCAAAATAATCTTTTAAAGTCTAAAATTTCAAAGCGATATGAATCCAATCTATAATATCATAAATGAAATTTAGCTCACAAATATGAATTTTAATTGTATATATAATCAGTCATATTCACTCAAGGTCTTTGCTTTTAAGCCAGTTGGTATTTGGACTAATTTATTTTCTCCCTATTCATTCAGAATTTTCCATTTTATAATAAGATGTGTTTACATTGTGATAAATATGCTGATTTTTTTTCCAGAAGTAATTTCCTACTGGGTAGTGTTTCACTATAGGATTCTTCTTTTCTTTTCTCAATCAATTTCCAGAATAAAACCTGGAGTGAGAAGGTCACTTCTCTTCAGATAAATTTTTATCAGCTCCTCATTGTTGGCCCCTGCACAATGTTCACATTCTCTATTCTAACTTATCAGAATATAAAATGTAAATATATATATATATATATATGACAGAAGGAGCTGATGACTGCACTTCTGAGAGAAAGATACTAAAAGGGCACAGAAAGTTCAGATCGGGTGGCCAATCACAAGCTCTGCCAGTTTTTTATTTTCATATAAACTAGTCCTAATTTTTCAGAGAAATCTTTAAAGAGAAGGTATTTTACCCACATAGAAGTACTATGAATCCCATAAATTTGCAACTGTCAACATGAGAGCTAAAAGAGATTTGAAAATATATGTTGCCTGTTCATATATTTTGAATTAAAATGAAGCTTTCTATACTCACAGTGATGTGGGAATATAATAATTTATGTAAATATAATGATAAACCTTGAAAAACTATGGACTCAGAAGTCTGGCAAAGAGTTAAGACACACCGGTGTAAAATATGACAGCTATAGATGGGACAGCAGATAACCAAATAACAATTTGCCTCATTATTTCTGTTCTGTGATGAACTTTTTTGCAGAGTATTAGGCTTATTTTCTTTAAACATATTCAATCTGTAGAGTTTATAGTTCATCTTAACCTATTTTAGCAGTCATGATTACAGTTACAATTCCTTCAGCACTTTTCCTCTAAACTTAAATTTAAGAATATTGCGGCACTATTCACAATAGCAAAGACTTGGAATCAACCCAAATGTCCATCTGTGACAGACTGGATTAAGAAAATGTGGCACATATACACCATGGAATACTATGCAGCCATAAAAAAGGATGAGTTTGCGTCCTTTGTAGGGACATGGATGCAGCTGGAAACCATCATTCTTAGCAAACTATCACAAGAAGAGAAAACCAAACACCGCATGTTCTCACTCATAGGTGGGAACTGAACAATGAGATCACTTGGACTTGGGAAGGGGAACATCACACACTGGGGCCTATCATGGGGAGGGGGGAGGGGGGAGGGATTGCATTGGGTAGTTATACCTGATATAAATGATGAATTGATGGGTGCTGACGAGTTGATGGGTGCAGCACACCAACATGGCACAAGTATACATATGTAACAAACCTGCACGTTATGCACATGTACCCTAGAACTTAAAGTATAATAAAATAAAAAGAAAAAAGAAAAAAAAATACAGAACCCAGTGTTTCATTAAAGATTTATTTTTTCACTGATATTTTGAAGAGTAATATCCATAGAGTCTAGATAAACCTCCATGGGTATGAACTTGTAAAATACAAGCTGGACAGATGCTCTCTGAACCCACAATGGGGAAAAAGTATTTTCCAGGTGTGTAAGATTATAGTCAGCCTAGGTATTATAAAGCAGATCATTGAATTAATGCGAAATTCACTGATAATAAAGGTTATTAAAGCATTCTTAGACTTCTAATACTACAGTATTTTTCCAGAAGATAATTTGTACATTGGGTGACTAAAACTAAATGCGAGAAAAATACCAGTAACTTGGTGCTTTGCATCATTATTTATTTATAATCAAATATATATAATATAATGAGTCATACTAAACTTTTATTGTTCACAAATGGCTTATATGAAAACCTGTGATTTAGAGACACACATATGTATTTATTTCGCTAGGATTTTTGATTTGTTGTATGGCAAGCACTATGAAGGATGTTTGAGATGCGTCGTGAATAAAACACTTCCTCCATTCTGGGTACCAAAAATACAAGAATGTAATGATTTTGTAATTACTAGCATGTAGCAGGAGCAAGTAAGAGTGGCTACTGAGATCAGGCACTATGGTTCACGCCTGTGATCCCAACACTTTGGGAGACTGAGGCAGGAAGATTGCTTGAGGCCAGGACTTGAAGATAAGCTTAAGCGACACTGTGAGACCCTATCGCTTAAAAAAAAAAAAAAAAAAAAAAAGTCAAAAATTAGCCAGGTGTAGTGGCACACATCTGTATTCCCATATGCTTGAGAGTCTGAGGCGGGAGGATCACTCATGCCTAGGAGATGAAGGCTATATTGAGCTATGATCACGCCACTGCACTGCAGGCTAAGCAACAGAGTGAGACCTGTCTCAAATTAATAAAATAATAAAATAAAATTTAAAACAGTGGCAATACATTAATAGACTGAAGCTCTGGTACATAATAGGTGGAGAAAATGAAGTAAGGAAATGTGTAATAATATATCAATATAAAGGTGTGTGTGTGTGTGTGTGTGTGTGTAAATCAAGAATATGGGACAGCACGGGATGGCTGAAAGAAAAATACCAGAGCCTGACAGTGAGAAACAAGTGAGATCAAGATACCCCAGGAACAGGAACAGGAGAAGAAAAATCCTCACAGGGCATAATAATCTTGCAACAGAATATACATCATAGGCTTGTTTGACACTATGCTTGAATTGCAAATGTTTGAGCCAAAACTTGAGGGATAAAGTAGGATTTTAATTGGCATTGGAGCAGCAAAAGATATTAGGGAGAATAGAATGGGAGAAGGAGACAGACAGTTCAGGTGGAGGAAATGACATACACAAAGCAGATATTGAAGAGTTCATAGATTATTTAGTAAGCATAATATTTGATCAGAGGAGTGAAAAGCAAGCTTACATTCACTTCCACTTCCTCTTAATATACTCATACAGTGCAGTCTTTGTATTCCACTTAATAGGTAAATGGGTAAAAGATTTAATTAAGCAACCAAATGTCATTTACTTTACAGGAAACCTGGACATATGCATTAATTGAAGTTTTACTCATATTTATTTTAGAAATTGTATAAATAATTCACTGTTTCAGAGTGTACTGGAAATTTGTTTGCTACAATTTCAGAAGTACTGCTCTAAAGCACTGGTTTTGGAAGAGAACAACTTCTCCGCAGTCAACTGAAGTTTTATTTGTTTGCTTTTTGTTGTTGTTTAACCCAGTCTATGCCATTTTTAAGTGCACATCCTGGAATCCTCCCAGTGAAGATTTTCTTGGGTATTTTAGCATTTATTTCTCAATATGCAATATGCTGTTGTTGCAAGACAATACTACTCCAAGTTCTTTAACTTCCTAGTGATAATTAAACCACAGATGCATAATTAAATGTATCCAAGCTTAAACAAATTAAGTCAAATAAAATTCCAGTGTTCTCCTTATCTGAAAATGTAAAGTCTTATATAGAAATTTGCATTCTTTCTTAAAAAAGAACATTTTATCATTGTTATGTTTTCAAGTGGATAAAAGGCAATAATTGATCATCTATCACAGAGTCCATCTTATGAATTTATTTTGGTTAGCTAAAACAATTTGAGAAAAGTATATGTAATAACACTGTGAGCAGAAAGACCTCATATACGGTGTCAGTGGCTATCATATGTTCTATATGAATAAACAAGATATTCTAAACAATAGAGAAATAAAATAGATTATTTTTTAAAAATTTACTAGTGGATAATTCAACAAACATTTATTGAGAGCCATATATGATGTCACTCACTGGACACATATATTAATAAGGTATAATTTTCAAGAAGTTAATAATCAAATGAGGGAAACTGAGAAGCTGGAATTTACGTCAAAATGCTGATCACGTTAATAAAGGTATGCACAAGATACACTGGGAGCATTAGAGAGAAGCTGCCAACTTCTTTGTAGGAGAGGAAAGATTTCACATGAATAGAGAAGAGCCTGGTGAAGTCATAGAGGAAAGAAGTTTTAGGGAGATAATACACCATACCAAAAATATTAGCAACACTTACCATTTGATAGTTGAAATACTGGGTACCACTCTTTTATTTTTCCAGGTATGAGAAAAACCTGCTGTTGTTTTTGTTCAGTTGCTGTTTTTACAACTGTTTATCTCAAGGCATAAAATGAATTTTCAAAATTTTATTTGTTATTTGCTTTTACTTTTGACAGGTGGATGTAATGTACATGTTTACCAGTTATGGCAGGAAGACAGTGTCAATTTGCTATTTCATTTTCTCCTTGTATTTAGGTTCCTCTAAAGCATGATTTCAGCATTTAATTATATTAAGTAATTTTCTGTTTAATGTCGGAAATTTTATGCTTTGTGTTTCTCTTTTACCATGAATGCCACAAGATACATTAATTAATTAATATGTAAAAATACCATGTCATGGTTAACAAAACTGCGAGTACAATACTTGATTATCCTAAGGCTTAAGATTTAATGTTCCTTTAGGTACTGTACTCCAAAGCACCTATTACAGAGTCGCAATTCAGTCACACCTGTAGCCAGAAATAGGTTTTACTGCCCATATGAGCTCATCCTGTCCAGTTCGAGGCTAGAAAAATAATGATATGACTCATTCCTACTGGGGTGGCCAGCAGGATATATCAATCCAAGGATATCCTTTTATTTAACCAGTTATTTATTTTTAAAATCAGCACATGTTTGAATATACTTGACCTGTGAGGAAGAAACATTTATTACAGCATATAAGGATAGATTTCCATTAGCTATAGAATACATACTATGCTAATTTGTGAGAGACCACTTAGGCCTCAAATACACAAATGAAGTACAGTCTTAACTAAAATATGAGTTCTTAATAAACTTTGTAAATAACCACATGGTCATGAATAGTAAGGAACCTTGTCAGTGTACTTTATTCCGTATTTAACAATAGTTCTGAGTAATTTTGCAGGCAAGGCAAATCTATCAATCTGTGTGTCTATATTTCTACTATGGTAGATCCATTACCTTTAACCATTCCTATTGATTTATTACCTTATACTTAAGAATTTTTATAAGCTATATTTTCTGGATTGTGTAGGGCCAACTTGAATAAGAAACTAGATAATGTTTTATTAAAGTTCATATAAATATAATCTGTTATAATTGTTTATACAAATATAATCCGTTACATTATAATGTAACAAATATAATCTGTTACATTATCTAAAGTAGAAAAGAAAAGGATATTTCTCTATGTCCATTAGACAACAAAACTTTGGTCATAATAAATTCACTTTATTAGATCCTAAGAAATTAATTATTGTTGTGATTATTTGGTGTAGTTAAGAATGTTCATGCATGAAGTTGTCAGCTACTAGGCTAAGAGAGCTTTGGAAATCTTAATTCAGTTTCACAAGATGAAAAGGATCTCTTTATAGTGACAATGTCAGTTTGAACTTGAGAAGCCTGTCCATGGGTCTATGCCCTGAAATATTAATTGTAAAAAATAACTGTGAGTGTTATGTACTGAGTTATTCTTTTGACCTTTTCCCAGAATACTTATCCAAGCCTGTAAACAAGTGTAAGGGAAGTGAAGAAACCACCTGCCAATAATCAGATTATGGCATTCTAGTTAATTTAATGCAAGATACTGCAATTTCAGAACAAAGGAGAATTGAGTGCTTTACTGAGATAATACTCAGTTCATAATGATTCAATCAATAACAATCCTGACAGTAAGAAAATATTGTGAACAGTGAAGTATTGACAAATCTCCAGAAACGTCTAATTCATCTGAGAAAGTGTTTGTTGTGCTGGTCATGAATTGACAAGAGATTACAAAATACTCTTATACATCAATTTGATGGCAGTTACTGACATTCTATATACATCAGCATGATTGTGTTTTTATCTGTCTTGAAAGGGACACAACCCCTGAAATATTTTTTAACATGCCACTGGTATCTTTTTAACCTAGAGAACCTGTTTTTGGTTTTTATTTTATTTATTTATTTATTTATTTATTTATTTATTTATTTATTTATTTAGAGCCAGAGTCTCACTCTTTCTCCTAGGCTGGAATGCACTGGCGATATCTCGGCTCACTGCAACTCTGCCTCCAGGGTTCAAGCGAGAGAACCTGTTTTAATTTCTCCTTTTGGTTTGTCAATACTTTCCATAGTGAAGGGTTTAAAACCAGAACAACTGTCTGTATATTTTAAGCTAATTAAAAATACAATATAGAGACTATCGATAATACATAGACTTTTTGTATCCCTTCTGTTATAATATGAGGGAAAAGAACTTGGCATCAATTACTTTTCTAGGAAATCTCAAAGGCATTCTGGGTATAAAGAAGACTAACAGTTTTATTATTCAGAAACGAGTTCTTAAATTTGAATTTAAGAAAGCCCATATCAAAAAGTTGTCTTAGAAAATACAAGATAATAATCTTTAGTATCTAAAGAGAATAAATGGTTTCAATTTTGATTTAAAGTGACAATATTTAAGGTGAGCACAAGAAGTAATAATTATTAGAAAATCTGTCTTTTCAAAAGTGAAAAATACTTGTTAATAATTTAAAAAATGAAAAAAGAGGTACATAAAGTAGCAGGCTTTCAAGTAAGGGCACTTGGGCAATATTAGGAATCTTATCCATCTAATCATCACATATGTTTTTTTTTTTTTTTTTTGCATTTTCATTTAAAGAGCGGGATATATTTGTCTTTTTAAAGGCAAGAAAAAAATTATTTCACTTTTTTGCATAGAACCCATGTAAAATTTTGCATTATTCACAATCTATAAAAACTGGCCCAAATTTGTTGGCCTTTAATATATTTCTTTTAAAATTTGTCTTCTAGATTTGTTATTATATGTGTATTATATATATATATTATGTATTATATATAATTATGTATGTATATTATGTATATATTATATGTTATGTATATAGTCACAGTCTGACAAAACAAGACTTTTTTTAAGACAATACTTATTTTTATGAACAAAATATTTCAATAAATTAAATACATCCATTATCTTAAATATACATTCATGTTTCTTTAAAATGATTATACCTAGTGTAGTGAACCTAGGTATATGAATTTTATTCCCATTAAGATGCTGAAAAACTGTGGGAGTAATTAAAAGTGAACTATCATTCACTTGTACTTTAGCAAATCCACATTATCTCTAGTAAGGCAATCTTTCCATAGGTACATATGTTCTTTTTTTAAAAAAAAATTAATAGACTTTACCTTTTAGGACATTTTTATACATATATATGAGCTGACAGGATGGTACAGAGAGTTCCCAAATACCTCATACCCAGTTTCTCCTTAACATCTTACATTGGAATCTTAAAATGGGCACCACATTATATTTGCTCATTCTGTCTCCTTAGGCTCCTTTTTGCTGTGGCAGTTTCTCAGACTTCTATTATTTTTATGACCTCAACAGTTTTGAGGAATACAGGTCAGGTATATTGTGTAAGATGCTCCACTTTGGAATGTTTTTGATGTTTTTCTTATGATAAAATTGTGGTTACGAGTTATTGAGAGGATGACGACAGAGAAAAAGACCACCATGTTTATCACATCAAATCAAACATAAAATTCTATCAAACTGACTTATCTCTGTTGGTGTTGGCCTTAAAAACCTAACTAAGCTAGTGTTTATCAGATTTCTCCAGTGTGAAGTTATTTTTTTTACTTATTTCATGCTGTATTCTTTGGAAGAAAGTTAATACATGCAGCTTCCAGTTATGAAGTGGGTAGTTCTGCTGTCCTTCCTTAAGGGTGGAGTATCTATACAAATTATGAAGAATTTTTATGCATGTGAGTTTACCACTTTTCCCCCATTCATATATTTATTTACTCATTTATTTGCATAGGTATAGAATACTAAGATATGTATTTTATGCTTTGGATTATAATCCAGTACTACTTTGGTTATTTATTTTGTTGCTCAAATTGTTCCAACTTTGGCCATGGGGAGCTCTTTCAATTTGCTCCTGTATCGTTCTTACGTGCCCCGATTATATTGGAATTTTTAGCACCTCCTTATAAATTACAAGATGCTTCAGACTCATCTTGTATATTTCCTGTCCCAGTCCTAGAAGCAGTCGTTTCTCTCAGGAGCCTTGGTTCTTTTAATTGGAAAACAGTATTAGAAAGCAAGATCTAGGATCTAGGTATGCTCCTTGATAATCAGGTATCTTTTATTGTATGCTCTCTTAGCTGACAAATCAATGATATGACTGTGTGTTCAGAAACCTTGTATAGGCACAAGTCTATAAGTATTTCTGAATGTTATTATATCTATTTGTCTTAAGCTAAACATGAGTTCATACAGCTGTTCCTGCTTTGATCTATTGTCACATGGTTCGCTCTAGATTGTTCCCCTTATCTGTGGATTCCCACTCCAACAGTTAGAAACCTGAATGCAACCATCTGCCATTCATTTGGTTAATTGTTCAATTGCAAACCTGAATGCAACCATCCGCCATTCATTTGGTTAATTGTTCAATTGCAATATCCATATATGTGTAGCAATATCAGAACTATTAACCTTTAGTTCCATGGAAAAAATGTTGTCAGCTAGAATGCACAAGGTTTATGCAATTTCTTTCCTCTTTAGTCCTACAGAGCCCAGTCAATTCCAGACTAACCTAAGTTATCAATTTTCTCCATGTCACGTTCAGTGAGGTTGTCACATATACATACATGATCCAGGTAGATTTACTCATCACAGTCTGCATTCCTTCCTGGAATCCCCTGACCTCCTGAATGATGTTTTAAAACATGCATATATTAAGGTTCACCTTTGTGCTCTAAAACTCTATGGGTTTTAACAAATGCATGATGTCATGTACCTAGTGACACACAGAATAGTTTCACTGTGTGAAAACTCTCATTCTTCATCTATATATTCTCTTCCACTTTATCTGAACCACTGGTAACCACTGTTTTCTGTTTACCTTCTTGATAGTTTTGTCTTCTCAGAGTTTCATAAAATTAGGAGCACATAGTATACAGCATTTTCAGACTTTTTTCAGGCAAGAAGCATTTGGGGTTCTTCCCTGTTTTTCTCTGTCCTAATAACTCATTATTTTTTCGGTCACCGAATAAATTTACATTATATGACTGTATTCCAGTTATTATTATTTTTTAATCTAGTCATCTATTGAAGGATATCTTGGTTATTGACAGTTTTTGATGATTTTGAAAAAGGCTGCCATAAATATTTATATGCAGTACTTTGTGTGGATATAAGTTTTCAAATCAACTGGGTAAATACTTAGAAGCTCAAGTGCTGTGTACATGATAAAACTATTTTAGGAAATTTCTAAAGTGGCTCTATTATTTTGCATTCCTAACAGCAATAAATGAGAGTTTCTGTTGCTCTACATTTTCTCCAGCACTTGGTATTGTTGTTGTTGTTGTTGTTTTAAATTTTATCCATTCAAAAATATTTGTAGAACCTGACAAAAAAAAAAAAAAGCAACGGGGAAAGGATTTCCTATTTAATAAATGGTGGTGGGAGAACTGGCTAGCTATGTGCAGAAAATTGAAACTGGACTCCTTCCTTATACCTTATACAAAATTAACTCAAGATGGATTAAAGACTTAAATGCAAAACCCAAAACTATAAAAACCCTAGAAGAAAATCTAGTCAATACCACTCAGGGCATAGCCATAGGCAAAAATTTCATGATGAAAATGCCAAAAGCAATTGCAACAAAAGCAAAAATTGACAATGGGATTTAATTAAACTAAAGAGCCTCTGCACAGCAAAAGAAACTATCATCAGAATGAAGAGACAACCTACAGAGTGGGAGAAAATTTTTGCAATCTATCCATCTGACAAAGGTCTAATATCCAGAGTATACAAGGAACTGAAACAAATTCACACAAAAACTCAAACAACTCCATTAAAAAGTAGGCAAAGAACATGAACTTCTCAAAAGAAAACCTTCATGTGGCCAACAGACACATGAAAAAAGCCCAATGTCACTGATCATTAGAGAAATGCAAATCTAAACCACAATGAGATAATCTTAACGCCAGTCAGAATAGCAATTATTAAGAAGTCCAGCAAGAACAGATGCTGGCAAGATTGTGGAGAAAAAGGGACGCTTTGACACTGTTGATGGAGAGCAAATTAGTTCAATTACAGTGGAAGAAAGTGTGGTGATCCCTCCAAGATCTAGAAGCAGAAATACCATTTGACCCAGCAATGTCATTACTGGGTATATACCCAAAGGAATACCAATCATCCTATTACAGATACATGCACACATATGTTCATTGCAGCACTATTCACAATAGCAGAGACATGAAATCAACCCAAATGTCCATCAATTATAGACTGGATAAAGACTACATGGTACATGTACACCATGGAATACTATGCAGCCATAAAAAGACACAAAATCATGTCATTTGCAGGGACATGGATGGAGGTGGATGCCATTATCCTCAGCAAACTAATGCAGGAACAGAAAGCCAAACACCACATGTTCTCATTTATAAGTTGGAACTGAACAATGAGAACACATGGACACATGTGGGAGAAAAACACACACTGGGCCCTGTCAGGGGGGAAGGAGGGGGAAGAGCATCAGTAAGAATAGCTAATGGATACTGGGCTTAATACCTAGGTAATATGTTGATCTGTGCAGCAGATCACCAAGGCACATGTTTACTTATATAGTAAACTTGCACATCCTGCACATATATCCAGGAACTTAAAATGAAATTTGAAGAAAAAAAAAAGTTTGTTATAAGTAGTATCTCATTGTTGTTTTGATTTGCAATACCCTAATGACCAATAGTGTTGAACATTTTCCCATATGCTTATTTGCCCTCTGTATATTTTCTTTAGCTGGCTATCTGTTCAGATTTTTTGCCCATTCTCAATTGTTTTTAGTTTTGTTTTTAAATTGCTGGCTTAAAGAGTCCTATTTTTTTTTAGATTTTAGATAAAAGTCCTTTATAAGATACATAGTTTGCAAATATTTTCCTTGTTGATTTGTGGTATGATTATCTTAATAGCATCTTCAGCAGAAGACCAATTTACATTCCACAGTTATTATATAATAAATTGATAAATTATAATTATTAATACATTATTTATTAATATTAATAGTTATATTATTGTTCTTTTTTCTTGGACAATCCCTTTAGTATTGTTTTAAAAATGTATTGCCAAATCTAAAGTCACTTAGATTTTCTTCTATGAATCCATTTAGATATACAATTTAATCTAATAGTTTACTTTATTTAATCTGATGCATATCACCATACAAAAACCACACAGATTACTACTAATATTGTAAGTGTTCATAAATATTTCACTTAGATATTTTAAGTGGAATAAGTAAATTACATAATGTTCAGCAATACCTGAAGTCCATAAGAGCTTACTGCTTTTTGAAGATACCAAATAATTGTATTTAATTTAATTGCTCACATTATTTTTACATTTTTATACCTTTAAACCATTTGTGGGGAAAAATACTACAACCAACAAAACTTGACCGAAAATTTAACTGGGGAAATTGAGATTATTTAAATTAATTTGTCTTTTCCATAAGAAAATAAATAGAAGTTTATTTGTAAATTATACTATTTACTTTTGTAAATTGAACTATTATGCTAATACTATGTTTTTTTTGTTTTTTGTTTTTTTTGTTCTGTTTTTTTTTTTACATTTTATGCAATCAGGGAAAATGTTCCTACTTGATTTTAAGAGAAAATGTTTAAACTCATTTGATTTGTTCAGGGCTTCACACATATTAGGATATATAGAGACAGATCAACATAGATGATAGATAGATAGATAGATAGATAGATGATAGATAGATAGATAGATAGATAGACAGATAGAATTTATGATTTTTAAAATAATTGTCATTATTGTTTTGGATTAACAATCACCGCTTGCATTTTCACATTCCACTTACTAGCCAGCCTAATATCACTTCCAATGTACTTACTCCTTATCTTATTGCTTAACAGCCATGTTCCTTTAGCTATTTCTCTGTGAAACCGGCATTTGCTCCTTGAGTTACTGCTTCAACAAGTGTCTGAAGCATTCATAACAATCCAAAATTTCCAAAGCAAGAAGTGTTATTTTTTTCTTTCCTCAAAATTCTTAAATTCTTAAAGATTTTAAATTTATGGATGCACTTTATCATTTTCTGTCATCTAATCAGAGTTTTTCTTTACATTTAAAAGGCTTTGTAATCTATAATAACAAAGAGTTTTATTTCTATAAAAGAGATCAATTGAAATGGTCATAAATTCATTGTTACTCTGTTTTCTTTTACTTTAAATCTGGTCAAAAAGTTTTCATGCCAGATTTGCTGTATGAAATCTGAGAGTAAGTCACCAAATGTTTTTTATTTTCCATCCAAGCCTCTTGAAATATTTGTTCTTTTTTTCTCTTTTTTTTTTTTTTTTTGAGACAAGAGTCTTGCTCTGTCGCCCAGGCTGGAGTGGTGCAGTGGCCGGATCTCAGTTCACTGCAAGCTCCAGCTCCCGGGTTTACGCCATTCTCCTGCCTCAGGCTCCCGAGTAGCTGGGACTACAGGCGCCCGCCACCTCGCCCGGCTAGTTTCTTGTATTTTTTAGTAGAGACGGGGTTTCACCGTGTTAGCCAGGATGGTCTCGATCTCCTGACCTCGTGATCCGCCCGTCTTGGCCTCCCAAAGTGCTGGGATTACAGGCTTGAGCCACCGCACCCGGCGAAATATTTGTTCTTAGGATGTCCCCTGCTTATGCCACCTCTTTGAAGTTAGCTGCCATGTAATAAATAAGACTACCCGGAGACCAAAATCTTATGAAAAATTCAAGTTTTACAGGACAAAAATCAAATCCAAGGGGTCATCATTAAAATGTGGTTTTGGAAAAATCCCTGATCCAAGTGTGGCTGTAAAATGTTTTTTTAAGGTTTTAGAAAGATTTAACGTACTCTTAGACTATGGCAAATAAACCAAAAAATTTCTGCAACTCTTGTGTACCCTCTATTCCTTCTCGGTCACGTAAAAGTCTTCTAAGAATATTAACTGACTTTGGCTAAACCAAAGGTCCTCTAAAAGTTTTTAAGGCTATTATCTCACAGTACCCTCTCTCCCAAGATACAGAAGGACTGTCTCGGAGATTTAAGGCAATGGTAAATCACAATAAGATCCTTGGGAAACTCACAACCTTTCTAAGAGTGTTTTACCAGTAGAAACACTGCCTGTCAGCTTAGGCTGAAAAAAAGTCAGAGACGATTCAAAATGAAGACATGCTCCTGAACCTTCAACACACAGCTGTGAAAAGCCAACCATTTCTTATAAATAGAAAGGATGACTCACAGTGGAGAGTAATCTGGCTCAAGAATCTGCACTTGAAGAATCATACCCAAGGTATTGCATCCATATCTGGACTTAAGATAATGAGCTGCTGGTCCTCAAGTCTGGTCTTGATATTATAGATGAAGCTTCTAGGAATTGTGAGAGGAGATAAGTGTCTATTCCATGCCCAAGGAATACAAATAATTCGTGGCAGACTGTGGTTTATTATACATGACCACAGTTGATTTGCAACTTCTACATTGGGAAGTGGAATCTATTTCCCCTCTCCTTGAAACTGGGCTGGGCTTGTGAGTTGATTTGACCAGTAGAATGTGATGAGACAGACTCAGTGTGATTACCATGTCTGGGTCATAAGCATTCTGACTTCCACTGGGCCTCCTGGAACACTTGCTTTTCAGATCTTCCCTCTCAGAACCCAGCTGCCAAACTGTAAGAAGCCCAAGCCATTTGATAGACCAAGTTTAGATGTTCCTGCCAGCAGCCCCAGCTGAACTTCCAGATGTCAGGAAGTTTCATCTGCCAGCCATGTGAAAAAACCATTCAGTTGAGCCTTCTGCTATCCGTAGCCCTAGCCACTGTCTGACCTCAATTTCCTGAGACACCAAAAATTAGAACCACTTGCCAAGTCCAGTGACCATGCGGACCCAACAAACATAATAAATTGGTGTATTTAGCTGCAAAGTTATAGAGTGATCTGCTAAGTAGCAATGGATAAGTAAAACAACAGAGAAAGTTACAGTAATTTGCTCAGAAAATATTTTCTATTCATAGGATAGATGAATCTTAAAATCTAGAGTAAGCTGTGGAAATCTGGGGGAGTTTAGAACTGAAGTTCTCCATACTGCATTATACTGTAGTTGTTTTCTTTAGTAATTGTTAATTTACATTGCAGGTCAAGCTGAAGTTTCAAAATTAAATTTATTTACATCTTATTTTCAGCACAAAAAACATTTCCTCACATATTTATTTGGTATATTTATGTATTTCTATGGAGATTTTCTATTTACTTTGGAGATATGAGGGAGGAAATCTTGTGCACACAGAGTCCTTCAACTGTCTTGAGAGATGATAAAGCTCTTGGCAGGCCAGAAACAATCAATCTTGTATCAT
The DNA here is from genome assembly GCF_002776525.5 of Piliocolobus tephrosceles. NCBI lineage: Eukaryota > Metazoa > Chordata > Mammalia > Primates > Cercopithecidae > Piliocolobus > Piliocolobus tephrosceles. The sequence goes on from NC_045438.1 coordinate 40,701,744, forward strand.
TTAAGTTCTTATTCAAAAACACATTCAGTCAGGTCCTTACAATTGCTATTTTAATCAAGCAGATTCTTATGTTAGAAATCAGAGATCTCCATTTTCAAAGCTAATTTTTTTTAAAGTTACAAAGTTTCCCTCTGTTGATAATAAATATGAATTTTTGAATTAGGTGAGCGTAAATGTAGTAAATGTATTAAAAGTTTTGACCAATTAATAAATATAAATTCTTCAAAAATGAAACAGAAGAAAGATAGAAAAAACAGCAAGATATAGATACAGAAAGAACTAAAAATATAAAGATTGTTGTAAGAAAGAGGAAAATTATCTTCTCTTTTTGAGAAGAGCAAAATATTATTTTTTTCCAGTTTCAGCAAAAAGTACAGAGAGAGAAGTTGGTAGCCTCGGTGTTCAAATTTCAGCAATGGTTTGAAAAACCATATAGAACATAATTTGCTGTATATCAGTAAAATTGACTGATTGGGTACATCAGTTCCAGAACAGAAGGTCAGAGAGGCACAGACCATCTCAAAGGCATACTTATCCTGATAACTTCATGATTTAATGGCGCTCTTTATTCTCGTGAATGTTAATTATATTTGTCTTGTTTTATTGTTGTAAATTACTTGAGCTCATAGTGGAACAGAAGAAAGCTAATAAGAAAGAATTTTATTGATAATTGGAAGGAAACTAGGCAGTGCTATAGGCAGTGACGGAGCTTGTTTTTCCACTTGACTAAACCATAATTCAATGACAGGGTAAAACAGAGGCAGGTGACTCAAAGGTTAGGAGAAATCAGAGTGCTCAAGACAAACAGGAAAAAAGAAATCCGCAAACATTGAAAAGTAAAGATGGTTGGATTATACAATCAACAGCACCAAAGCAAAAAGTGGGAATTAAAATGGTGGCCAATAAAAGCCAAACTAAATTTAGAACCTTGGGGAAAAACTAGAGATTATCCACAACAGTCAGTGAGGGGCAAAGCACCTGATTTGGAAACTGAAACTGAATCAGAAGCAAAGTGGAGGCTTTCTAGTAGAATGATGGAATCCACTATGTAAACCAAAGAACGTGCACTTTGGTGCAAGAGACAGATGGGAGGTACCGTCATGAGCAAAGCAATATCATCAGAGCTGTGGCTAGATCCATTTGCTTGCCTCAATGGGAATGTAATCTGTAAAATAAAGATTAGAAAAAAAATGATTCAGGAAAAGAAATACTTTAAAATTTTCATTGCAAGAAGCACAAATTTCAGAACTTTGTTATTACCAAATTACACGCACGCACACACACACACACACACACACACACACCAAGTAAGTAAAGTAAATGAATTTACCAAGGATATTAGTAATCTGTTAAAAATGAATCAATACTAGTTTTATAAAATTAAATCTGTCAATGATTGTCAAGATTTTACAAAAATCAGGGATAAAGTTGTTTCTCCTAGTGAACATACAGAAAATGACTCAATCTTTCATCTGTTTTGTTATCTTGATGTGAACATGCCAGGGGGAAATCTCCCTCTCACTCTGTAATGCTGTAATAATACTATGTGATGAAAGAGACCAATTGGGTTGGTTAGTGCAAGATGTTAGTTTGCTTTTCCAACAAATTATGCTATTATTTCTAAATCATGTCACTCTGTCAGGGTGCTAGATCTGCAGCATTAACGTATGATGTGCCCAGATCTTCCATTTCAATCCAAATCTGCCTGTCTACGTGTTGAGTTCTGTTCATTAGTTCAAAACTTAGCCCCCATCTTGTTGAGTTCTTATTGGGACCACTGGTGTCCATTTTTCCCGATTCTTCCAATCAGCCTTATCCAGGGCCACCCATTGTTTTTCAACATAAAGCACTGAGTATCTGGTTTTGATCACTTCTTTCATAAAAAGTCAATTGGCATCTTATGCAAGAGGTTCTATCCTTTCCCGTAGGGATATTATGACAGAAAGTTTCTACCAAACACCAGAACAAGTCCTAATGTAACACTCTGTCAAGGTGGGATGTTTTACGTACCTTACATATTTGCACAATGAGGTCCAATAAAGTTGTTCTATTGGAGTCAAGAAGATCAGCTCCAATGTAACTATCTTCTGGACAGTTCATAAAATTTAATACATGGTAACAAGTGAAGTTGCAAAGTTAGGCAGAGACAAGAATATAACAATCGCTTGTGCTAACAAAAATAATGATGGAAAATAAAATAACTATGAGAAATCTGTATCAATGGCTACTAATGCTAGATATATATTATGTGGCAAAAATTTGCAGGCATAATCACATTTTCCTTACCATGAATTATATGTATGATTTAAGTTATTTCACATTGCTGATATCAAATTTTCCAATATTCAATTCGCCAAGTGACCAATTTGCTGAAGATCCAATTAGCTAATGATTAGTTTGTAGATTTTCAATTTTCCAAATTTGTTAAATTAAAATATTTACTACTTTACCAAAAATGGTTTTAACAAAAACTAGAGATACAGCAGCAAGAATATGAAGTATAATTATAAGCAATACATTATGAGATATTGAAATAATAAATTTAAGAATATTATTTACAATAAATATATTTTATCATTTTTAAAAATCATTTTTATGGGAATTTTTAGTCAGTAATTATGTTTAGTCTTCTGTATCATTTAGTCTTGCCAGACTTTATCTTCCAACTTTGTCGTTTTTATGATTTAACTAAATTTTTAACCTTTTATTTTCTATCTGCAATTAAATTATATCAAATTTGAATTACAAAATAGATAGCATATTGCCATTCTTTTTACCTGCGTTTAACAGTTTCTTTTTCACCTGTAAAATGCTTCTAGTTGGCGTACTCAAACTGCTCTCTGGTAGAGGCATGGAATTTTAATACATCTGGTTTATCCCAGGTAATTTAACTTAATTGTGATGTATATTTTTACTTATGAGAAATAAAATTAAGGATGGTACTAAACATCTCAGATTTGAAACAATAGAAAGGGGCATTAAACCGTTTAAAATGAATGAGACATAGATAAACAATCCAAATATATCTGTTAAATTATCCACGCAATGGTATTTTTGCAAGTTGATTTTTTTCCCAAATAAATTTTAACAAATTTTCTCTTTAGAAAATGTTATTTTCAAGAATTGGCTTTTAGCAAATTCTTTTAAGGGAATCATTTTGCTTACAATTTTTACCCACTCTATAGAAGTAAAACCTGAGTTGCAAAGAGTTTTGGTAGATTGTCCAAGGTAACCCAAGAAGTAAAAGGCAAATAAGATTTTCTTATCTGTTTGATGCACATCTGTGTCTTTAATCACTACTGTATGTTGCTTCTCATATTATTAAAATTCTGATTTCTAAAAATTAATTCATCTCAGTTTTCACTTCATTGTTTAGAATTCATGGATTTAAATGGCATCATGAAGTAAAAGAACGTGCTGCTTCCTAGTGAGAAATTCTTCAAAGACAACTTAGATATATTCATTAGGTAAGCAGACAGCCAGCAGATTTGTAAGTTCAACTTGGAGATGTTTGGTTAAAGAGCTGGTACTAGTTGATCTAAGAAGACTAATGGTGTTAGATTTTATCCTAAAAGTGACAAACACTTAAATATGCGTATAGACATAATATCATAAATGCATTTGTATTTTAGAAAAATCCATTTGGTACCATGGTAAAGAAGGAAGGTGAGGCTGGATACAAAAAGGCCAAACAGAAGATATTGACCATATCAATGACAAGGGCCAACATAAGGTGTGAGATACAGTGATGGAAAAGGGTATTAGAGAGTAAAAATATAAAAATAGGATTTAGCAATTTTTTGGAGATAGATTTTAGGAAAGGGAAAAAGGATATAGTCTTAGCAGTTAGGTAAATAACCCTGCTTACTATCAGGATAGTAAATTGAGATGGAAGGACTCCTTAGGAAGAGGAGATGATAAGATCAGTTTCATGTAAGTTGAATTTGAATGTTTTCTGACATATGCAGTGGAAATGCACACTAGGTAATACCAGTAGGTAGCAAGTGTGTGTGTCTATGTGTGTGTGTGTGAAAGAGAAAAAGAGAAAGAGAGAGACAGACAGAGAGAGAGAGACAGAGAGAGAGACAGAGAGAAAGAGAGGGAGAGAGCTCAGAGAAAGGCTGGAAAAATCTCCTTATTAATGTATCATTGAATCATTTGAATCATTGACATGTGTGTAGTAATTCAAGCCATGGATATGGACGAGATTGCAAAAGGAGCGCAGCAAGAGCCTAAAGAGAACTTCAAAAAATCAAATATTTAAAGCACAGAAGAAACTGAAAGATCCTGGAACAATGAAAATGAGCAATCAGAGAAAAAGAAGGAAATTGATGATGAAGTGGAGACCTAGATGGCAAGCAATAAGAATGAGCTATTTCTCAGTTTGGACTCAACTGACAAAATAAATTTCCAATGTTTAATGGACAACTGTATGAAATGATGGAGAAAAGTTGAATAAGAGAGACACAGAGAAATATTCAATGTGTTTCTCTATAAATCATTGGTAGTATTAGCAAGAGTAATTACTTTGGTAGGGTGATGCTAGCTGTGGATTTCTAACTAAATCCTAAGAGTCTTCTTTTATGCCCTGCCTAAGCAGAAACAGGTATCCAATGCATTTCTTTGACAGAAATTCTGATTTTTAAAAAATATTTTTGATAGAAAAATACAGAATAGATCAGATAAATACTGGATATTTCAAAGCTACTGAATATTTCTTTGTCCTAGATTTTGAAGTTCCAATGTCATATATTTCTGAGAAATATAATAGTTACCTAAAAATATGGCAAATGAATATCAGGAAATTATTAAGTATGAAATAAAGAATTATTGCATTTTGGTAAACATACATGATGAAGAGTAAAATAGACTTATTTCACTGCCAAATGATTCTTTATAATAAGCATTTATATAGCTCTTGCTAATAAATCACTTAGTTGTTAATGATGAATGATCACCTATAGAAGGTGTAAATTTATGTCTCTATTTCCAATGTGAGCAATCTATATTTTAAAATAAAAAAGCATTAGGAAATATATATGTAAGAAATAAGCACAGTTGGCATCATGTGATATTTCAAACATTTATAACAAAACTGCATTTTAAGTATACTATGTAAAAATCTATCAAGTTCACAATATCAAGGGTTTCTTGAGTTGCTAAACTTAAAGTTTAAAAGACAAGATGTTTCACCTTCTTCCACTTAGATTTTAAGCTAACTTATTTTGTAAATGATATTGCACCAATACTTAGAAAAAAGAACAAAAAGATGCTATGTTTCTCCCTTTTGTAAAATTTGCTAGTAACTTGATAAGAAAATAGAAAGACGTATATTTATAAATATATACAATTCAGTGTGATCTGTGCTGTATTAATAGGCAATCATAAACTGAATTTTTATTTACTCTATCATATTTAATTGTCAAAATAAGTTGAATACAGACAAGTATTTTATCTGTTTTACAGATGAGGAAACTGAAACACACAGAGGTTAAAGAAGCTTCTTCAAGATTGTTAGAAAGTCTTCATGGTTTATATTTTATACAACACTATTTGACACCAAAACCAACGCTCCCAACCACTAACCTATGGTGCAAATTGGAGAGAAAAAAAGAAAGGTTAATGGCAAGTTGATGTATAACTTATATTCCAAAGGAGGCCCAAGTGAATAAATTACCTGCAGGTCCTCCCCTAAGAGTCTTTGTAAACATGCTAACGGCATAGATAACAGAAAGTTTCTATATGTAAAAGGATTTGGGTAAGACATACCAAATGTGTCCAAATTCTTTACTGTAAATAAGTCTGGAATATGAATATATGGGGCATAGCAGTTTGAAGAAATAAGTTAGTCATGTAAGCAATTTTCTATCTGTGCAGAGGACAGTAAAAACACCAAAAAGGCAAAATAATGTTTCTATATATGTTACACAAATTCTTAACTTGTCTGTTAGTCAAAAACCAAAATATACTTGATGCAGAAGAGAAAGGGAATTAATTTTGCCTATATTCTTTGAGTCATTAACAGGTTGGATATGGGCAAGATTTGTGATTCCTGTGGTTTGATTTGGTATCTCAAGTAGCGTTGGAAGCACATATGAGACAACCTCAGTTGTGCCTGAAGCAGAGTTACAAATAACTTCACAGATGCATGGCTATTTATTAGATTGTGAAACATGAGTACAGTTTGCCAACTAAGAAAGCAGATATGGAGTGCAGGTGGTAAGGAATACCATGGTAAAGAATCCTTGATTATTTGTGATGAAATAATACAATGTAACTTCAAATAAAAATACGATTAATAGTCTTTTTCTTTCCAAATAAAATATGTTTCTAAGTGATAAAGATGGATGGTTCTCTCAGGTTGAAATATTCATCCGTGGAAATAATTTGTAAACATGCTCAAGGTCTAAATGTAAAACAAAATCAAATTAACCGATGACCTCAATAGCAATTATAATTCGTCACCATTACAATTTACTATGTGCTATGGTTTGAATGTGTCCCCAAAAATTTTATGTGTTGGAAACATTGCCATTTTAATAGTATTAAGATGTGGGGTCTTTTAGAGGTAATTAGACCTTGAGAGACCTCATAAATGGATTAATGTCATTATCATGGGAGTAACTGAGTCCTCAAGGGAGTGCACTCCTGATAAGCCTGGCCTCATTCCTCTCTCTCTCTCTCGTTCCCTCTCTCTCGAAAGCATGTGCCCAAGCTTCCTCATCGTGTGATGTCTCCTGCCATGGGATAACACTGGCCAGCTGCTGGTGCTATTTTTTTGGAGTGAGACAAATTAACTTCTATTCTTTGTAAATTCCCCACTGTGTGGTATTTTCTTATCGTAGTTGAACTTGGACTTGAACACCAGTTTAACTACTATTAATTACATGACACTTAATCATTAAAATATTTACGTGCATTTGTGGTACTTTTAGACTATATTCTACAAGTGAAGGATAATGTAATTTAATAGAATCAAACGTCCATTAAAGGCAAAAAGTATTCACACTATCAACAGAAAAGAACATTCTCAAATTGATAAGCTACAAAACAAAACAAAACTTACAGCTCATATCTTAATAGTGGAACATATAAACAATATCCTTGAGCATGGAATGCTTTTCCATTTGTTTGTGTCATTTCTGATTTCTTTGAGTAGTGTTTTGTAATTCTCCTTGTGGAGGTCTTTCGTCTCCCTGGTTAGTTGTATTCCTAGGCATTTTTACTGTTTTGCAGCAATTGTGACTAGGATTGGATTCCTGATTTGGCTCTCGGCTTGACTGTTGTTGGTGTAGAGGAGCGTAGTGATTTTTGCATATTGATTTTGGATCCTGAGACTTTGCTGGAGTTGTTTATCAGCTTAAGGAGTTTGTGGACTGAGACTCTAGAATTTTCTAGATATAGGATCATGTCATCTACAAGCAGGGATAGTTTGACTTCTTATCTTCCTATTTGAATCTCCTTTATTTCCTTCTCTTGCCTGATTGCCTGGCCAGGACTTCCAATACTATGTTGAATAGGAGTCCAGCTTTTGTCCACTCAGTAAGAGGTTGGCTGTGGGTTTGTCATAGATAGCTCTTACTATTTTGAGGTATGCTTCTTCTATACCTAGACTACTGAGAGTTTTGAACATTCAGGTGTTCAATTTTATCAAAAGCAATTTTTACATCTATTGAGATAATCATGTGGTTTTTGTCTTTAGTTCTATTTATGTGATGAATCACATTTATTGATTTGTGTATGTGGAACCAAACTTCCATCCTAGGGATAAATCCTACTTCATTGAGGTGGATGCATTTTAGTGTGCTGCTGGATTCGGTGTGCCAGTATTTTTTTGAGGATTTTTGCACCACTGTTCATCAGGATATTGGCCTGAAGTTTTCTCTTTGTGTGTGTCTTTGCCAGGTTTTGGTATCACAATGATGCTGGCCTCAAAGAATGACTTAGGGAGGAATTCCTCCTCCTCAATTTTTGGGATAGTTCAGCAGGAATGCTACCAGCTCTTTCTTGTACATCTAGTAGAATTCAGCTGTGAATCTGTCTGGTCCTGGGCTTTTTCGGAGCTCATTATTGGTCTATTTAAGGATTCAGTTTCTTCCTGGTTCAGTCTTGGGAGGGTGCATGTGTCCAGAATTATTTTCATTTCTCCTACATTTTCTAGTTTAGGTGAAGAGAGGTGTTTGTAATATTCTCTGATGGTTATTTGTATTTCTGAGTGTCAGTAGTAATATCCCACTTGTCATTTCTGATTGTGTTTATTTGGATCTTCTCTATTTTCTCCTTTATCAGTCTAGATAGTGCATATCTTTTTTTTTTTTTTTTTGAGACGGAATCTCACTCTATTGCCCAGGCTGGAGTGCAGTGGCGGCGATCTCGGCTCACTTCAAGCTCCGCCTCCCAGGTTCAAGCGATTCTCCTGCCTCAGCCTCCAGAGTAGCTGGGACTACAGGCACCCCCCATAATACCCAGCTAATTTTTTGTATTTTGAGTAGAGACGGGGTTTCACCATGTTAGCCAGGATGGTCTCGATCTTCTGGCCTTGTGATCCACCCACCTCGGCCTCCCAAATTGCTGAGATTATAGGCGTGAGCCACCATGCCTGGTCTAGTTGATCTTTTGAATGGTTTTTGGTGTCTCAGTTTCCTTCAGTTCAGTTCCTATTTTGGTTATTTATTGGCTTCTGCTAACTTTGGAACTGGTTTGCTCTTTATTCTCCAGTTCTTTCAGTTGTGATGTTAGGTTGTTACATTGAGATCCTTGCAACTTTTTGATGTGGGCATTTATAGCACTAAATTTATAGCGCTAAACATTTATAGCACTAAATGCCCAGATTAAAAAAATATAATTCCTCTTATCACTGCTGTAGCTGTGTCCCAGGGATTCCAGTATGTTGTATATCTGATCTTATTAGTTTCAAAAAACTTTTATTTCTGCTGTAATTTCATTATTTCCCCACAAGTCATTCAGGAACGGGTTATTCAGTTTCCTTGTAACTGTATTGTTTCGAGTGAATTTCTTAGTTTTGGTTTCTAATTTGATTACCTTGTAATTTCAGAGACTGTTCATGATTTCAGTTCTTTTGCATTTGCTGAGGAGTGTTTTGCTTCCAATTATGTGACTGATTTTAGAGTATGTGCCATGTGATGAGAATAATGTACATTCTGTTGTTTTGTGTTGGAGAGTTCTGTAGATGTCTATCAGGTCTATTTGATCCAGTGCTCAGTTCAGGTACTGAATAACTTTATTAATTTTCTGCTTCCATGACCTGTCTAGTATTGTCAGTGGGGTGTTAAAGTCTCCCACTATTATTGTGTGGGAGTCTAAGTCTCTACAAAGGATAAGAAAGCAAAACAGCATTATTGCTGATATGGAGAAAGATGGGTGGTCAGCACAGAAGATCAAACCAGCCACCACATTATCTTAAGCCAAATCCTGATCCGGAGCAAGGCCCTAGCTCTTCAATTCTATGAAGCATCAGAGAGGTGAGGAAGCTGCTGAATAAAAGTTGCAGGCTAGCAGAACTTGGTTCACAAAGTTTCAGGAAAGAAGCCATCTCCATAGCATGAAGGTGAAAGGTAGAGCAACAGGTGCTGATAGAGAAGATGCAGCAAGTTATGCAAATCTAGTAGAGATAGTTGGTGAAAATCTAAACAGATTTTTCATGCAGATAGAACAACCTTCTTTTGGAAGAAGATGCTATCTAGGAATTTCATAGCCAAAAAGGAGATGTCAATGTCTTGCTCCAAAGCTTCAAAGGATAGTATGATTCTTGTTAGGGACTCAGATAGCTGTTGACTTTAAATAGAAATTAATACTAATTTATCATTCCAAAACTTCTAGAAACTTTAAGAATTATGCTAAACCTGCTGCACCTATCCTCTATAAATGGGATAGCAAAGCCTGTATGAAAACACATCAGTTTTTAGCATGACTTACTGAATATTTTAAGCCCACTGTTGAGATTTAATCCTCAGAAAAACAGGTTTCTTTCAAAATGATATGATTCAAAATAGAAAACCAAATACCACATATTCTCACTTATAAGTGGGACCTAAACATTAAGAATAAATGGATATAAAGATGGGAACAACAGACACTATGGACTACCAAAACAGGGAGAGTTGGAGAGGGGCGGGGTTTGAAAAACTACCAATCGGGTACTATGCTCACTACCTACATGATGGGGTCATTCTTGCAGCAAACCTCAGCAACATGTAACTTACTCATGTAACAAACCTGTACAGGTCCTCCTTAAACCTAAGATAAAAGTTGAAAAAAATGCCTAAAATTAATTACTGCTCATTGGCAATGCATCTACCCACCCAAAGATATATAAGGAAATTCATGTTGTTTCCATGCGTGCTAATAAAACATCAATTCTGCAGCCCACAGATCAGGAAGTTGGACTTATAAGTCTTATTATTTCAGAAATGCATTTCTTAAGGCAATAGCTGCCACAGGTAGCATTTCTCTGATATATATGGGCAAATTAAATTGAAAACCTTCTGAAAAAGATTCACCATCCTAGAGGCCATTAAGAACATTTGTGATTCATGGGAGGAGGTCAACTATCAACATTATCAGAAGTTTAAAAGAAGTAAATTCCAACTGTTATGGATGACTTTGGGGGTTCAAGACTTTAGGGGAGGAAGAACTTCAGATGTGGTGGAAACAGAAAGAGAACTAGAATTAAAAGTCGAGACTGAAGACGTGACTGAATTCCTGCAATCTCCAATAAAACTTTAATGCATGAAAAGTTGCTTCTTACAGAAGATCAAGAAAGTGGCTTATTGAGCTGAAATCTACTTCTGGTGAACATGTTGTGAATGTTGTTGAAATGACAACAAAAGATTTGGGATATTACATAAACTAAATTTATAAAGCAGTGGCAGGATTTCAGAGGATTGACTTCAATTTTGAAATAAGTTCCACTGTAGATCAAATGCTATCCAACAGCATCACATGCTACAGATGATTTTTTTTTTTTTTTGTAAAAGGAAGAGTTAATTGATACAGTAGAGTTCATTCTTATCTTATTTTAAGAAATTGTCACAGTTACCCCAACCTTCAGCAACCACCACCCTAGTAAATTAGCAACCATCAACATTGAGTCAAGACCCTCCACTAGCAAAAAGAAGGTTCAGATGGTTATTAGCATTTTTTAGCAATAAAGTGTGTTTAAATGAAAGTAACAGCATTGTTTTTCAGATATAATGCTATTGCACACTAAATAGACTATAATACAGTGTAAACATAACTTTTTTTGTGCACTGTGAAGCCAAAAAATTTGTGTGACTCTCTTTATTTTGATATTTGCATTGTTGCAGTGATCTGGAGCTAAACCTGCAAATCTCTGAGACATGCCTGCATTAAAAATAATTAATATAAAAAGTAATGACCTACACTATCACTTTAAGAAAGGGCAAGAAAACCACCAAACCCAAATTCGGTAGAGAAAGAAAATATAAAAATGTAGCATATAAATAAATGAAGTAGAAAATAGAACTGTACACTTAAAATACACCTCAGCAAATTTGATTTAATAATAAAAAGCTGTAAACATGTATTTAACTAATTGGAAAATTCGTTTGGTGACTGTAGGTGTAAATTGTTTGACCCCAAGGCAAAAAGCTGCATACACAGAAGTGTTTTATTATTTTTCGACATTATAGTCATCATTTAACAGAAGAAATAGGAACTAGAATGCCAAAAGGAGCTCTCCACACCATTCCCATCTTGTGTGTTTTGCCATCAGTTGATCTTATTTCGGCCCTCTAATTTGAACTTGGCTTTTTTGGCTGAACTTTTAAGAGGGATCCAGAAAAAAAAAAAGTGCTACACCAATGCATAGATATACATACATTTGTTTAAGATGGCAAAGTAACACATAGACTTCATTAGTTTGTTAACATAACAAGCTAAAGCTTTATGTACAATAGAAAAATACAAATAGAAGGTTTATCTTCCAGTTACCAAACAATTTATACATATTTTTTTGTTCAACCCTCGTAACATTCTTTTTACTGTTAAATCTACTTCTTAAAATGAGGATATGAAATACAGTCAACCTTAAGCAATTTACCCAATTCATATAGGAGATTCTAATTATCTGTTCTGAAACACCACAATCCACCTGCTATATCACATTTCTTTTTTCTTAACATACAGATTGCATTTGCTCTCTTTTATAAAACAGAGGTAAATATCATAATTAGACCATAATAACAACCTTATATACACAAGTCCAATAAATTTTTTAAATATCATTATCAAAGGAAAATTCAGGAAAAATTTAAATTATATATTCTATTTTAGCATCCAAAAGAGCTCATAGACCCAGGTCGAGTTTGTTTTTGTTTTGAGGGTGTTTTTTTTTTTTTTTTTTTTTAACTGATCTTAACTGAAAGAAAATTCCACTTGTTAATTCTGCTGATTTAGAGGCAGTAGTTATGTCTTGGACATATAATCTCAAATCGACTGGTATAATGTGTGCATTTTTAATCAAGCTAATCCAAAAAAAAAAAAAAAAAGATGAGTGCCAGATGCTGGAATTGTTTTACCAATGTGCCACTTATGGAAAACACACTGAGAATGTTATTTCTTTTTTGACATGATTTGTTCATGAATTTAAACATTTGATTCTCTAATGCATCAGTCTATATTACTAAGGATACAAAGATAATCAAAACAGGCTGGCAGGGTTAGCTCACAGGCATATGAAGAGAAAAAAAAATAGAAACAAATCATTGAATTAGAATGTGGTATGGATTATACTAAAATATGAACAATACATAATGCTGATGGCAAAGAGGAAGTATTAATTTTATATTTTAGCCTTGGGGGAAAACAGCCTGAAAAGTTAATGATTGATCTGAATGAACAGATGAATTTCTTAAATCAAAAAGAAAACTCTAAAACTTCTACATTCAGAAATTAATATTTTAAAATGTTGGTATTAGCATTCAAATATACTTTTCATTACTAGTAAATCCATCAGTGGGATTGATTTTGAAGGTATGCTTTCTTCTTTCAATATGGTCTCTTATATTCACTTCCCTGAATCTGACTTTAAACGTGGCAAAATTTGTTTGTGGATCTATCTGCATTTGTAAACAATGTTCTATAGCTTGGGATCTTTATTCCACTCACCTTTGCCTTTTCTGGGTAAGATTTTTCCACTGATTATTTAATAGACTACACACTTGCCTTGAATATTTTATCTGAATTATACTAAGCATTTTTCCATGGACATTGAAAACTCAGCTACAAACATATATCATTAAATATTGGCTGTTTGGTATCATTATTTCACCCTTTTAGGACTTTAAGAAGAAAGCATAAACATTAACCCAGGAGGGAGCACAATTTTGCAAGGCTCATTACAGTAAATTCCATGGAACAAGTTTACAGGATAAATTTTATTATAATGTGATGCATATATTTACATTCAAGAGTTTCATTATTGTCTTTTAGTCTATCTCATACTGTAATGCTAGTCACAATCTCTGGGAACAAATGCAAAATATACTTGAAGAAATGAATAATGTAGACTTCAAAAATTGTAAGAGCTGATTGTTTTAGGTAACAGGTTCATGTCTTCCAGTTCCTTTGATAGATACACTGATAAATTTAAAAAAAAAAATTTTATTTTGCCCTTTCTGTCTTTCCATGTTGGCTTACTGAGAAAGCATCTGTCACCCTGACACTGATGTGTTCTTGAGTGATTATAAGTTTATTAAATATATATGTACACATATACCATACACACATAAATGTGTGTGTGTGTGTGTGTGTGTGTGTGTGTGTATACTTGAAAAACGCTTTCAACATCTTGTATTTATAATTCTGGAGAAAAGAAGACTTACCCAGCAGCAAAGTATACATAAAGCCGGCTGCTCTGTTACAAAGATAGCAAATACCCTGCAATCATTATAACTTATGATAAATATAATTCTGATTTTTAAAAATGTCTCTAAAGCTAAATGATTATGAAGGTGGCACTTCTGTCAGAAAAATTCAGATGGCATAATCAAGGATAAAGAAATTATCACTTCATAGAGAAAAAAAGAGTAATCATACATGTGCAGAATTTTTCTTACAGAAGTGATATTTTGTTGTAGTATGAAGAGGGAAATATGGGAAAAAGGTATCATTGGTCAGTTTACTATGAAACAATATTAAATGAAAAAAATGTACAAAACACTCAAATTCCCATTGTAGCTTTGATTAATTATTTGGTATTTCAGTTTAGCAATAGTTATGGGAGATTATAAACATATATTAGAGAGGAATAAAAAGATGATGATTTCAGTTAGAAGACTTTATTCCAGCAGGAATATATTTAAACTATGTTTTACTTATGGGGATTTTTATGCCATATTAGCTTGAATGAGCCCTGTTCTATGCAGTTTAGCAAAGAAGAGATTATATAATTGGTCTTGTATATTTCACTGACTTTCTAGAAAGTGCATTTCCATCACTGGTAGTGATTTCTCAAGTCTTTAAGAGAGTTTCATTAACTTTTTTTTTTTTTTTTTTTTTTTTTTTTTGCCATATCTGGAGCAGAAAGAAGCAGCTGAAGATAATGTTTTAAAGGCAAAATGTTGTTGTCTTTGGAATTCTGTTCTTTGTGATTTTATACCTTAAAAATTCAATTGACTGCAACTTATTTTAGTAAATTCACTCTTGAACTAAAATACATGTTTGTTTTCAGTTCTGTAGCTTAATCCGAATATATGTTAATCTCTGTCATACTACTCTAAAAACAATGTCATCTGGATGAAATTTATTTCTTATTGTTGATTTTTTCATTGTCTTAGCTTTAGATATCTTTACGTACTTACTTATGTTTAGGAATTTCATTTGCAGGCTCATTTTTAGAAAACTTTTTTTTCATTTTTCTCTTTATTTTCTTCTCATTCCTTTTCTTGCTTTCTCTAATTTCTTAGGCTATGTTTGATCTTCTCTTTCCTGTGTGTGTTTTTGTCCTTTGTGGTCTAGTTCCTAGTAGCAAAGTAGATTTTTTAAAATTCTGTAGGTACACAGAGGAGTTTATGTTAACATATTTTGATACAGTCATATAGTGCATAGTAATACCATCAGGGTAAATGTGATACCTACAGTTTTGGTCTTCTTGCTTAGAATAGCTTTGGCTACTCTGGATCTTTCATGGTTCCATATAAATTTTAAAATTGCTTTTTCTAATTCTGTGAAGAATGTCATTGGCATCATAGTTATTTTGATAGAGATTGCACTGAAACTGTATATTTCTTTAGATAGTCTGGACATTTAAAAAATATTGATTCTTCCAATCCCATGAGCGTGGAATATCTTTGCATTTTTGTAGCATCTTCACTTTCTTCCAACAAGTTTTTATAACTTTAATTATAGAGATCTTTCATTTCTTTGGTTAATTCCTAGGTATTTTATTTTATTTTATTTGTAGCTATTACAAATGGGATTACTTTCTTGATTTCTTTTTCAGATTGTTCACTGGTAGCATATGGAAGTACTACTGATTTTGTATGTTGATATTTTATTCTGCAACTTTACTGAATTAGTTTATCAGTTCTGATAGATTTGGTGGTATCTTTAGATTTTCCCAACTATAAGATTATATCATCTGTAAACAAGGAAAATTCGACTTCTTCCTTTCCAATTGGATGTCCTTTATTTCTTTCTATTGTCTGAGTGCGCTAACTAGGACTTCCAGTAACACATTAACTAATAGTGGTGAAAGTGGGTATCCCATTTCAGATCTTAGAGGAAAGGCTTTCAGATATTCCCCATTCAATATGATATTATGACAACTGTGTGTCTGTCAGATACGCTATTATGTTGAGGTATGTTCCTGTTATATATATAGTGTTTTCTTCATGAAGAAATGTTGAATTTTGTCAAATGCTTTTTCAGCATAAGTTCCAATGATCCTGTATTTTTTCCCTTCATTCTTTGATATGATGCATCACACTGAGTGATTTGCATACATAGAATATCTTTGCATCTCTGGGATCAATATCACTTGGTCATGATGAATGATCTTTTTCATGTGTTGTTGAATTTGTCTTAATAGTATTTTGATTTTTGCATTAATATTAATCAATGATATTGGCCTGTAGCTTTCTTTTTTGATATATTTGTCTCAGTTTGGTATCAGAGTAACACTGGTCTCATAGTATGAGACTGGAAGTATTCCCTCCTCCTCTATTTTTCAGAATCCTTTGAATAGGATGTGGTACTAATTCTTTAAATGTTTGGTAGAATCCAGAGCAAACCAATTGGATTCCCGCCTGACTTTTCTTTACTAGAAGACTTATTATGGATTCAATCTTGTTATTATTTGTCTAGTCAGGTTTAGATTTCTTCATGATTCAATCTTGAAAAGTTGTATGTGTCTAGAAATGTATTTCTTCTGGATTTTCCAATTAATTAGCATATAGTTTCTCATAGTAGCTACTAAGGATTCTTTGAATTTCTATTGTATTGGTTGTAATGTCTCCTCTTTCATCTCTTAATATATTTATTTGGATCTTTTTTATTTTCTTAGTCTGGCTAAAATTTTGTCAATTTGTTTATCTTTTCAAAAAGCATCTTTTTGTTTCATTGATATTTGGTATTGTTTTCTTCCTTTAAATTTATTTATCTCTACTCTGAATTTTAATTTTTTCTTCTACTAATTTCTGTTTGATTTGTTCTTGATGGTCCAGTTTTTTAAGATGTTATTAATTTTTTTATTTAATTTTTTTCTTCTTTTCTGATATGGACACTCACAGCTATAAACTTCCATCTTAGTTCTCCTTTTGCTATATCCCATAGATCTTGGTATGCTATGTTTCCATTATCATTTGTTTCAATAAATTTTTCAATTTTGTTTTAATTTCTTCTTTGACCCACTGG
The DNA here is from genome assembly GCF_002776525.5 of Piliocolobus tephrosceles. Taxonomy (NCBI): domain Eukaryota; kingdom Metazoa; phylum Chordata; class Mammalia; order Primates; family Cercopithecidae; genus Piliocolobus; species Piliocolobus tephrosceles. The sequence continues at coordinate 40,718,640 of NC_045438.1, forward strand.
TTATTCAGGATCATAATGTTTAGTCTCCATGTGCTTTTATATTTTTCAAAATTCATTTGTTATTGATTTCTAGTTTTACTTCATCGTGTTCAGAGAAGATACTTGACAGCATTTCAATTTTTTGAAGGTTTTAAGACTTGTTTTGTGACATAACATATGGCTTATTATTGAGAATGACTCATCTACTAAGGAAAAGAATGTGTGTTCTGCAGCTTGTGGACAAAATGGTCTTTAAATATCTAACTAGGTTTATTTGATCTGTAGTGTAGGTAAGTCTGATTTTTTTTAAATTTTCTGTCTAAAATCTGTCCAGTGCCGAAAGTGGAATAATGGAATCTGAAGCTATTATTGTATTGTGGTCCATCTCTTGGTTTAGCTCTAATAATATTTCCGTTATATGTCTAAGTGCTCCAGTGTTGGGTATATATATTTTTATAATGTTTATATCCTCCTGGTGAATTGACCCCTTATTCATACATAGTGATCTACTATGTCTCTTCTTATAGTTTTGTCTTGAAACATATTTTGTCTGATGTAACTATACCTACTCCTATTCTTTTTTTTTAATTTTCATTTGCATGAAATATATCTTTCCATCCGTTCATTTTCAGTTTTTGTATGTCTTTATAGGTGCGATGTGCTTCTTGTAGGCAACAGATTATTGAGTCTTGGTTTTATATTCATTCAATCACTCTATTTTTTATTTTGAAAGTTTAGTCAATTTATAATCAATGTTATTATTGATAAATAAGAACTTACTCCTGCTATTTTGTTATTTATTTTCTGGTGGTTTTGTGGTCTGTTCTTCCTTCTTTTCCTCTTTCCTGTCTTCCTTCTAGCAAAGGTGATTTTCTCAGGTGGTGTGATTTAATATCTGGCTTTTTTTTTCATGTGTACGTTATATGTTTTTTTTTTATTTCAGGTTATCATGAGGGTTGCAAATAATATAACACATTTTCAGTTGATAACAACTTAACACTGCTTGCATAAATAAACAAACTAACAAGCAAAAAGAAAACTGATAAAAACTCTACACTTAAACTTCCTCTCACACTTCCTTTTTGTTATTTCTATTTATATCTTATCATACAATCTGTATCTTGAAAAGTTGCTGTAGTTATTATTTTTTATTGGTTCCTGTTTTATTCTTTCTACTTAAGACAAGGATACTTTACACAACACAGCTACAGTGTTTTTATATTCTGTGTTTTTCAGTGTACTTACTATTACCAGTGAGTTTTGTACCTTCAGATGATTTCTTTTTGCTCATTTACATCTATTTTTCTTGTGATTAATGTATTCCTTTTAGCATCTCTTGGAGGATAGGCCTGGTGTTGATGAAATCCCTCAGCTTTTGTTTGTCTGAGTCTTTGTCTCTCCTTCATGTTTGAAGAATATCTACCCTGAATGTACTATTCTAAAGTATAAGCTTTTTTTTTTTTTCCTTTAGTACTTTAACTATGTCATGCCACTCTGTCCTGACCTTAAGGTTTCCACAGAAATGTCTGCTGCCAGACATACTGAAGCTCCATTGTATGTTATTTATTTATTTATTTTTTATCTTACTACTTTCAGAATCCTTTCTTTATCCTTCATTTTTGGAAGTTTGATTATTAAATGCCTTCGGGTAGTCTTCTTTTGGTTAAATCACATTGATATTCTATAACCTTCTTGTCCTTGGATATGTATATCTTTCTATAGGTTTGGATTTCTCTGCTATTATCCTCTTGGATAGACTTTCTACTCCATCCCTTCCTCTACCTCCCATCAAAGGCCAATAACTCTTAGATTTTTCCCTTTTGATGCTATTTTCTAGATGCTGAAGGTGTGCTTTATTTTTATTCTTTTTTTCTTTTGTATCCTCTGTGTATTTCAAATAGCCTGTCTTCAAGCTCACTAATTCTTTCTCCTGCTTGATTGAGTCTGCTATTAAAAGACTCTGATGCCGCCGGTCGGGGTGGCTCAAGCCTGTAATCCCAGCACTTTGGGAGGCCGAGATGGGCGGATCACGAGGTCAGGAGATCGAAACCATCCTGGCTAACATGGTGAAACCCCATCTCTACTAAAAATACAAAAAACTAGCTGGGCCAGGTGGCGGGCGCCTGTAGTCCCAGCTACTCGGGAGGCTGAGGCAGGAGAATGGCGTGAACCCGGGAGGCAGAGCTTGCAGTGAGCTGAGATCGGGCCACTGCACTCCAGTCTGGGGGCAGAGCGAGACTCTGTCTCAAAAAAAAAAAAAAAAAAAAAAAAAAAAAATACTCTGATGCATTCCTCAGTTTGCCAATTGCATTTTTCAACTCCAGAATTTCTTCTTGATTCATTTTAATTGTTTTAATTTCTTTGTTAAATATACCTTATAAGATTCTGAATTCCTTCTCTGTGTTATCTTGAATTTCTTTGAGTTTCCTCAAAACAGCTATTTTCATAATAATACTCTATCTGAAATGTCACGTATCTCTGTTTCTCCAGGATTGGTTCCTTGTGCCTTATTTACTCTATTTGGTGAGATCATGTTCCCTGAATGTTCTTGATGCTTGTGGAAGTTCTTTGGTGTCTGAGCATTGACACCATCTGGGCTTGTTTGTACCATTTCTCCTTGGGAAGACTTCTTAAGTATTCAAAAGGACTTGGGAGTTGTGATCTAAACTGTATATGCATTAAGTGGCACCCCAAGCCCAGAAACACTGTGATCCTTGTAGACTCATAGAAGTACCACTTAAGTAGTCTTGGATAAGATCTGGAAGAATTATCTGGATTACCAGGCAGAGACTCTTGTTCTCTTTCCTTACTTTCTCCAAAAGCAGTGGAGTTTCTCTTTTTGTGCTGAGCTTCCTGGAGCTGAGGATGGCATAACACAAGCACCTTTGTAGCCACCACCCCTGGGACACTGCTGAATCAGAACTGAAGTCAGCACAGCACTAGTTCTTGCCCAGTGCTCAATGTGACCACTACTAGGCTACTACCTATGTTCATTCAAGGTCCTGGGTCTCTACAATCAGCAGGTGGTAAAGCCAGCCATTATTGTGCTCTTCCTTTCAGGGTAGCAAGTTCCCCCAGGCCCTGGGTGGGTCTAGAGATGCCATCTAGGAGCCAGGTACTGAAGAAAAATCTTTAGAAATTTACCTTGCATTCTGTTCCCCTGGAGCTGAGATGATACTCAAACAACAAAATGGAATCCTTCCCCATTCTTCCTTCCCTTTCTAAAGGCAGAGGAGCCTCACCCCATGGCCTCCACCATCATAAGCCCATGGGAAGTACTAACAGGCTACTGCCAAAGTTCAGTTAAGGCCCAAAGGATCTGTTTTTTTTTTTTTTTTTTTCTTTTTTTGAGACGGAGTCTTGCTCTGTCACCCAGGCTGGAGTGCAGTGGCCCCATCTCAGCTCACTGCAAGCTCCGCCTCCCGGGTTTAGGCCATTGTCCTGCCTCAGCCTCCCGAGTAGCTGGGCCTACAGGCGCCCGCCACCTCGCCCGGCTAGTTTTTTGTATTTTTTAGTAGAGACGGGGTTTCACTGTGTTAGCCAGGATGGTCTCGATCTCCGGACCTCGTGATCCACCCGTCTCGGCCTCCCACAGTGCTGGGATTACAGGCTTGAGCCACCGCGCCCGGCCAGGCCCAAAGGATCTTTAGTCAGCTTGTGGTGAATGCTGCCAGGCCTGGTTTTCATTCTTCATGGCAGTGGGCTCCCTTTGGCCTAGGGTAGGTCCTAAAATGCCATGCATGAACCAAGGCCTGTGACTGGGGACCTGATGAGCCTGCTTGGTGCTCAACCCTACCATGGCTGAGCTGGTACCTAAGATGCAACACAAAGTCGCCTTTGCTTTTCCCTTTGCTTTTCTCAAATAGAAGGAGTTTCTCCTCATAGCCTCCACAGCTGGGAATGTGCTGGTTCTTTCCTGATGCCAGCATGTCTCTGAGTCTCATTCACATCTCACAGCTGGGTATTGCTGCTGGTTCTTCAGGCCCCAAGTACTCATTAGTCAGTAGGTGATGGATTCTGCTTGGACTGGATCCTTTTCTTCAAAGTAGTATGTTCCCTTCTGGCCCAGGATGGATCTAGAAATGTTATCTGGGAGCTAGGGCTTGCAGTGGGGCCTTATATCCCTTATTGGTGCTCTACTCTATTGTGGCTGAGCTTTTATTCAAGATGCAAGAAAAAGTCCTGTTTACTCTTTCCTCTCCTCTCCTCAAGTAGAAGGAAGGGGTCTCTTTTGGAGCTGTGAGCTGTGCTGCCTGGGGTTGGGAAAGGGATGATGCAAGCACTGCCTTCGCCTCCCTTGCTGGTATCTCAGTAAGGTGCATATCCCCCAAGTCCACTGGCTCTGAGACCAGCTCAGCACTTAGGAGCTAGGCTTGCTGGAACTCAAACTTTGACCACTGGGATGACCATTCCCCTCTGGCTAGGGTCTGTCCAAACATTCCCTCCGTAGAAAAGCATTAAATAAATACAGTCTAGTTTTGCTTTCCACTGTGACAGGGAAGCACCAAGTTCAATGCAAAGCATCACAATCACATCAAAATCACTGCAGTTTCCCTCCCAAGTGCACAGCCCTCCATGCCACACAGCTGCTGCTGGGGAATAGGAGAGGGATTATGTCAGGAATTTAAGACTGTTTTTCTTACCCTCAAAACTAGGCACTGTCAGTGTTCACTTGATTTTTTTTACCTTTGAAGGTACTCCCTTTGTGTAGATGTCAAACTTGGTGTTCCCATTGAAGCGGTGGGGAATGATCAGTAGAGCCTTCTATTCAGTCATCTTGTTCCACCTCTCTGCCAAAGTTGATGTTTTAAGGATGTGCCTAAGATAAAAGTATTTTTTAAAACTTTCTTTAGTTTTCAACGTGTACTATTGTTATCTTATAAGTTTGTTTATTCAACAAACTTTTATTGAAAACATACTGTATTCCAGGAAATGTCCTAGTGTTTGAGGATATATCAATGAAGAAGAAAAGTTACAAATATTTTTTGTCTACTTTCACAGAGATTACTTTTTAGTAGTTCTAACAGTCTAATATTAAAAAGGTAGATCCCTACATATCACCATGGATCTACTGAATTAGAAAATCTATTGGAAACAAGAGATATGCATATTTATTGAGTAACCCAAGTAATTCTTGGGCAGGTTTAAGCTTAAAATCTAAACATCTTTCCTCTTGCTATTTTCTTTCCCATGCTCTAGAGCTCTCATACTAGCTCTCTTTGTTTTTGCTGCTATCACAAAATACCTGAGACTAGGTAATTTAAAAATAAAAATTTATTTCTCACAGTTCTGGAGAGTAGGAAGTCCAAGATCAAGGCACCAGCAGGACCAGAGTCTGATGAAGGCCCTTTCCTCATAAAATGACATCATCTAGGTGTCCTCACATGGTGGAAGAGTGAAAAAGGGATGAACACTGTGTCCTCACACAGCAAAAGAGATGAAAAACACAAAGGGTCTAGCTAGCTCCCTCCAACCTATAGGACACTAATCCTATCCTTGAGGGCAGATCTCTCATAGTCTAACCACCTCCTAAAGGCCCCATCTCTTAAAAATTGTTCCATTGGGGATTAATTTTCAACATGAATGTTGGAGGGTCACAGATGTTCAAACCGTAGTAGTACTTGCTGAGATTTTCCTAAAATCTGACAAAATACCATTTAAATTTGGACTGTGTATTATGTTGTTCAGTACATCTTTTGGGATCTCCTTACTACTCTATGCATTACTGTTTTTATTTTACTATGTAATATTAAAACATGCCTTTCAAAATACTCTGTAGTTATATTTTATCTTTCTTCACCTTCTAACACAAGAACATGGATCTTCAAAATCTCCACTTACAAGTTTAAACATGTAAAACACATTAAAATGGTTACTATTATCGATCTTATGTATTATACAGAGAATTAATTATATCTAATTAATAAAATAATATTAAAACAAACCTAAAAGTTTGCAATACTTTTATACTTTCTTCAGCTACACTTATAGGTAGCAAATCAGGACATTAAAATGGTCTATATCTTGCACTTTTCTTGTGGTGAGAGGATAAGGCATTATAGAGAATACCATACCACACTATTTATACAAAATAAATGAAAAATGTATTTTTGCACATTAGATAAGTGAATCTTTGGACATATTCCATAAGACATGATTACAGAAAAAAAAAAAGGGAGCAAGAGTAAACACCAATGAACCTGTAAAAGTGAAGCATTCTAGCAAATCTAAAGGGACCAGCCATGTTTATTTTCTCCTCCTTCTATCTTCTCTTCTCTTTTAAATACTATTTGAACATCTTCCCTGTGAAGTTCCCAGACAGATTATATCTAAATAAGTAGATTTTATTAAACAGGATAATAACCAACCCCATTTTAGAACTTCCTCAAATTTTTGGTTAAGAATCACATCTGAGATTTCATATCCAGTCAGATATTAGAATGAGTGAATATAGCTGATTTTATTTTCATTTTAAACAGTAGATCCTCTCTTAAGTGACATGCACTTCATCATTTAACAGAGAAGTTCATCCTATCTGTTGCTCACTGAACACCAGCTAAGAAACCATGGGACATTAAAGCATGGTGTCTTACTTTCCCATAAACATATGTTCTTCTGTTTCCGCTAGCTCTATACCTTTATGTCAAGTTGTTGTGACTACATAGCTTTGTTAAAAATGTGTAAAATAAGTAAATATGAATAGAAAATGATAGATTTTTAAAGGAAACCAAATTGAGTGTTTGAGACAATATTGTCCTTACCTGTTACCACCAGAAAACAGTACTTCAAAATGCACTACTTAAATCCCATTCTCAATTGCCACACATAGAAAAAATCTACTTAGGAATGCAGCTAACCAGGGAGGTGAAAAATCTCTACAATGAGAATTAGAAAACACTGCTTGAAGGGATCAGAGAAAGCACAAACAAATGGAAAAACATTTTATGCTCACGGATAAAAAGAATCAATATCATTAAAATGATTATACTGCCCAAAGCAATTTACAGATTCAATGCTATTTCTGTCAAACTACAAGTGGCATTCTCCACAGAACTACAAAAAGTATTTTAAAATGTATATGGAACCAAAGAAATTGCCCAAATAGTCAAGGCAATCCTAAGCAAAACAAAAACAAAACAAACAACAACAGCACAAAGCTGGAGGAATCACATTACCTGACTTCAAACTATACTACAAGGCTACAGTGACCAAAACAGCATGATATTGGTATAAAAACTGACACATAGACCAATGCAACAGAATACAGAGCCCAGAAATAAGGCCACACATCTGCTACCATCTGATCTTAGACAAAGCTGACAGACACAAGTAATGGGAAAAAGACTCCCTATTCAATAAATGTTGCTGGAATAACTGGCTAGTCATATGCAGAAGATTGAAGTTGGATCCCTTCCTCACACAATATACAAAAATCAACTCAATATGGATTAAAGACTTAAATGTAAAACCCAAAACTATATAAACCCTGGAAGACAACCTAGGTAATACCATCCAGGACATAGGAATAGACAAAGATTTCATGACAAAGACACCAAAAGCAGTTGCGACAAAAGCAAAAATTGACAAACGGGATCTAATTAAACTAAAGAGCTTCTGCACAGCAGAGGAAACTAACAACAAAGTGAACAGACAACCTACATAATGGGGAAAATTTTTGTAAACTATGCATTGGACAAAGGTCTAATATCCAGCATCTATAAAAATCTTAAACAAATTTACAAGGGAAAATAAAACAACCCCATTAAAAATGTAGGCAAAGGACATGAACAGACACTTCTCAAAAGAATACATATAGTCAGCCAACAAGCATATGAAAAATAAGCTCAACATCATTGATCGCTAGAGAAATGGAAATGAAAAACCCAATGAGATATCATCTCACACCAGTCAGAATGATCATTAGTAAAAAGTCAAAAAAAATAACAGATGCTGGTGAGGTTATGGAGAAAAGGGAACTCTTATACATTGTTAGTGGGAGTGTTGCAGAAAGCAGTATGGCGATTCCTCAAAGAGGTAAAAGCAGACGTACCATTCGACCCAGCAATCCCATTACCGGGCATATGCCTGGAAGAATATAAACCATTCTACTATAAAGACACATGCATACGAATGTTCATTGCAGCACTATTCCCAATAGCAAAGACATGGAATTGACCTAAATGCCCATCAATGACAGACTTCATAAAGAAAATGTGGTACATATACACCATGCAATATTATGCAGCTATAAAAAAAGAGAGACCACGATCATGTATTTTGCAGGAACATGCAGTAGGAGGTTATTATCTTTAGTAAACTAATGCAAGAACAGGAAACCAACCCAAATGTTCTCACTTGTAAGTGGGAGCTAAAGGGTAAGAACTTATAAACACAAAGAAGGAAACAACAGACCCTGGGGTCTACTTGACAGGGGAGGGTAGGAGGAGAGAGAGGAGAAAAAAAGATAACTATTGGGTACTGAGTTAATACCTGTGTGATGTAATCATATGTACAATAAAGCCCCATGACACAATTTTACCTATTTAACAAATCTTCACGTGTACCCCCAAACCTAAAATAATTTTTTAAAAATGCACTACTTAGGAACAAATGTATAAAACTGGAAATGATTTATAAAATTAATGAATGATGATGCCAACAATCACTTTGCAATGCCTTTTGATTTCTCACTCCCCTCTAAATAAAAATAACACTGGAAATGGCAAATAAGATACTGTGGATAAGCACACACAAGAAATATCAAGGGGAAGTATCAGTGGACTCATGGAAAAAAATTGGTAAGAGTGCACATGTGTATAGTGTAAGTTAACATCTAGGTAACATCTAGGTCTGAATCAAAAGTCCAGTCACTGTGGGTTCACATTTGGTCTCCCTTAGTCACTGAATTGGACTGCATCTATTACTCATGGGTCAACATGAAAAGTAATGACTTAAAAAATTGTGATTTTTTTCAGGAACAGTAAACACATTGTTTTGAAAGAGCTTGTATTCAAGATAAAATAAAGAGGTTCATCTGGGTCTTTCTTACCAGATCTTTTCATCTTCTGCCACCCTTTTCTTCAGTGTTGAAGAAAATTGAAGTATTGAACATTTCACAATGTTTTATTTGTAAATGTTTTTTATTTTTATTTGGAAGATGAACGGTGCATAATAGCATCATACCAGCTTCACAATTTTGCTTGCTGGAGGTGGATATGAATGACGACTCTTCTATAAGCAAAGAGGTGTGGGCCTGGCTCCTGAACTGCTCAGTAGGAAGCTGATATTTCATCATTAAAGTTCAGTGCATTGGAACATTGTTCTAGTCATAACAAACTGCATAAATTACAAAATCCTGGCAGCACATTCTAGCCATTAAGCTGTATATCCTTTTATTTTCATTCTGGAAAGCTTTTATTAATTCATAAAATGATTTTTCTTGGTAGACAGAAATTGAAAGCTGGGAGAACAAACAACAAAAACAGGCTCACTTGTTTCCCAGCTGAAAGATTTGACCAGATACATTAGCATTTAAGTTACTTCTGAAAAATTCCACCCATCACCTATTTATATATATGAATATATATGAATATATATATATATTTAATATACTACTCCAAATTCATATCTCCCTGCCTTTTCATCCAATGGTATTTTGCAAAATATTTTTCAGTTATAATATTCTAAGCATAGTTTATTACACATCATTTCAACATTATATTTTTTTCTCTTTTGGAATTACAAATGGGGTCACCATAAGAGTATTAGTTAGAGCAACAAATTATATCCCTAAAACCCGAAGCTGTGCAATATTTGCCTAATAAGCTTTTCTTACCCATAGTCCCATCAAGGTTGAGACAAGAAAAGAGTGAGACATTGTATTATTTGCAGTTAAATCATTATTAATAAGCACAGAAAGAAAAATAATTAAGAAGAGTAATTTTTATATAACCACTTAAGTAATCAAAAAATGTACTACTTTATACAGTTTCTGATAACATTTCACAATATAACAACAAATTGGACTCTTTTTACAAGATATTATATATACAATAAGTTGCATAAAGTGTACCAATCCTTTGTGTGTGTCTCAGAAATACTAACATAAAAATGCATACATTTATATAATCAAACCGATGAAGACATAAAACATTTCCTTAAGATCATGCTTTTCCATGCATGCACTAAGATGACGCTTTCCATGTATGCCACCTTCCAGAATACCTCCAGTTATTCTTAGTGTAGACTAATCTGTCTGTTGTGACCTGTGATCATCTCTATATGTTACATCTTCTTAAAAACGTAAATAGGCCAGGCGCGGTGGCTCATGCCTGTAATCCTAGTACTTTGGGAGGCTGAGGCGGGCTGATCATGAGGTCAGAAGATCTAGACCATCCTGGCTAACACGGTGAAACCCCGTCTTTACTAAAAAAATACAAAAAAAGTTAGCCGGGCGTGGTGGCTGCGTCTGTAGTCCCAGCTGCTCAGGAGGGTGAGGAAGGAAAATGGCGTGAACCTGGGAGGAGGAGCTTGCAGTGAGCTGAGATCGCGCCACTGCACTCCAGCCTGGGCGACAGAGCGAGACTCTGTCTTAAAACAAAACAAAACAAAACAAAACAAACAAACATATATATGTAAATGAAGTAAAACCGAATTCCCTCTTTTGTTTCTACTTCTCTGTGTCAGTGTATTTTTGAGATTGATCCATTTTGTGATGAGTCATGGTAGCAATTCATTCTCTTTAATGTTGTGTAGTAGTCCGTTTTATTATTATGTTTGTTCTTTTAACAGCTTTATTGAGCTAAAGTTTACATACCATTAAATTCACCCTTTTAAATCACTAAATTAAAAGGTTTTGAGTATATTCTCAGAGTTGCACAACTATCATCATTATTTAATTTTAAAACTTTTTCATTGCTCTAAGAAGAAATTCCAAACCCTTTAGCAGTCAGTCTCCATAACCTTGCTCCTCAGCCCCTGGAAACCACTTACCTATTTTCTATCTCTATGAATTTGTGTATTCCGGACATTTCAAATAAATGAAGTAATACAAGATATACCACAGTTTACCTATTCATTCACCCATTGATGGCATTCATTTGCTTCCAGTTTGGGGCCATAATGAAATATGCTATGAAAATTCTTGTTTCTTTGACATCATTTGCATTAATTTCTGAGTTACATGAATTGTAAATTTGGACAACTAAAAATTGCTGAACATTTTTCCAAATTGGTTGTACAATTCTCCAATATCTCCAGTAATATATGAGAACCACATATTATAATTGGTGCATATTAAAATTGCAACATAATCTGTTCAATACTTGATATTGTCAGTACTATTAATATTAACCATTATAGAAGTTGTATAGTAGAATTACATCATAGATTTAATTTACATGTCCTTGATAATTACTGATATTAAGCATCAGTAATTTAAATATTGGCTAATTGTTAATCTTCCTTTGTGAAACATGTACTCAAATACTTGATGATTTTTCACTAGAGATTTTGTCTTCTCCATATTGAGTTGTAAGAGTTTTTTATATATTCATGACATAAGACTTTATAACATATATGTATAATCTGTTTTATTTCAATACATGTAACTTGCCTTTAAATTTTCTTAATAACTTTTGAAGAGTAGAAAATTTTGATTTGGATCAAGTTAACTTTATGTTGTCTTCTATAGAAAGTACTTTTTCCTGTGTCCTGTCTAACAAATCTTTGCCTATACCATTCTAATTTTTTCTCTTCTAAATTTTCATGTTTTACCTCCACATTTCAGAATATAATTATTTTTATTATACTACCTCAGAATAATAAGAATGAAGTGAACGTGCATTGGAAAAGTTTTAAAATTAAATAATGATGATAGTTACACAACTCTGAGAATATACTAAAAGCCTTTTAACTTAACTATTTAAAAGAGTGAATTTAATGATAGGTGAACTTTATCTCAATAAAGCTGTTGAAAAGAACAGGCTGATATAATAATAAAGTGGACTACTACACAGCAATGAAAGAGAATGAACTGTTGCAATGACTCATCACAAAATGGATCAATCTCAAAAATATACTGACACAAAGAAATAGAAACAAAAGCCTCTTTTTGTATTTGGTGTGAGGAAGACAGATGGTGTGGTTTATTTTTTTAAGTAATATTTAATTGTTTCAGCACCACTTGATGAAAAGACTATCCTTTCCACACTGAATTACTTTGAAATCATTGTTGAAAATCAATTTGCCAGATAGATAGATAGACAATAGATGGATGGAAAGATGGATGGATGGATAGATAGATAGATAGATAGATAGATAGATAGATAGATAGATAGAT